>NC_092265.1:25848132-25873132 GCF_036320965.1 Panulirus ornatus
TTGCGTGTGTGGATGTATGTATATACATGTGTATGGGGGTGGGTTGGGCCATTTCTTTCGTCTGTTTCCTTGCTCTACCTCGCAAACGCGGGAGACAGCGACAAAGCAAAAAAAAAAAAAATATATATATATATATATATATATATATATATATATCCCTGGGGATAGGGGAGAAAGAATACTTTCCACGTATTCCCTGCGTGTCGCAGAAGGCGACTAAAAGGGGAGGGAGCGGGTGGCAGGAAATCCTCCCTCTCGTTTTTTTTTAATTTTCCCAAAGAAGGAACAGAGAAGGGGGCCAGGTGAGGATATTCCCCCTAAGGCCCAGTCCTCTGTTCTTCACGCTACCTCGCTAACGCGGGAGATGGCGAATAGTATGGAAAAAAAAAAAAAAATATATATATATATATATATATATATATATATATATATATATATATATATATATATATATATGTGTGTGTGAGGCGGTTTGATCGAGTAAGTTATGAAAGGGTAAGAGAGATGTGTGATAATAAAAAGAGTGTGGTTGAGAGAGCAGAAGAGGGTGTTTTGAAATGGTTTGGTCACATGGCGAGAATGAGTGAGGAAAGATTGACCAAGAGGATATATGTGTGTGAGGTGGAGGGAACGAGAAGTGGGAGACCAAATTGGAGGTGGAAAGATGAAATGAAAAGATTTTGAGTGATCAGGGCCTGAACATGCAGGAGGGTGAAAGGCGTGCAAGGAATAGAGTGAATTGGAACGATGTGGTATACCGGGGTCGATGTGCCGTTAATGGATTGAACCAGGGCATGTGAAGCGTCTAGGGTAAACCATGGAAAGTTCTGTGGGGCTTGGATGTGGAAAGGGAGCTGTTGTTTCGGTGCATTATTACATGACTGCTAGAGACCGAGTGTGAACGAATGGGGCCTTTGTTGTCTTTTCCTAGCGCTACCTCGCTCACATGAGGAGGGAGGGGGTTGTTATTCCATGTGTGGCGAGGTGGCGATGGGAATGAATAAAGGCAGACAGTATGAATTATGTACATGTGTATATATGTATATGTCTGTGTGTGTATATATATATGTATACATTGAGATGTATAGGTATGTATATATGCGTGTGTGGACGTGTATGTATATACATGTGTATGTGGGTGGGTTGGGCCATTCTTTCATCTGTTTCCTTGCGCTACCTCGCTAACGCGGGAGACAGCGACAAAGCAAAATAATAAATTAAAAAATAAATACATATATATATAAGATTTTTTTAGATTTCTTTCAGGGAAAGAAATCTAAAAATCTTTCAAATTATGAGACAAGAAATTAACCCTCTACTTATCCCTGTCCCTACATGCCTCCCTCGCATACACCATTCCACATATTGTTCCACCAATTCTCTCCCTCTTCTACTCTGTTTCCCCAGTTATTGGTCTTACTCTCACACTGACCCCTTTAATCATACTATCACACACTCTCCTTGTAAACTGTCTCTCTTGCATTCCTTTCACAGGTCCAAACCCTCTCAAAGCATTATGTTTTACCCATTCTACCACACTACAATTCATTCCCTTTGCATTCCCTGCTATACCTAATCTCTCATACACCCCCTTGTTTCTTTCTTTGTTCCATCTAATCACGTTACTCTCAAATTGCTCATTTCCAACGCCTGGATTCTTGACCACTGTGACTTGTTCCATATCCATGTTTCAGCTGCATAGGTCAGGGTCAGGAGGACTATGCTGCCCTCTTAATTCTTTCTAGACTTCCATACTTACACCTCAATCCTTCATTATTTGATTAAGGTACCATATCATCTGCCCAGTATTGCTCTCTCCCTTATCTCGCCTTCCATGTCACCAAATTTCCATGATTCTAAAGAAAGAAATAGAAATGAGGCAACAAAATTCACTCACTGTAAATGCTTTGACCCATTGGAACCAAGATTCACAATATACAGGTAAATTTAGGAGCAAGAAAAACTACATTCATAATGATACGGAAACCCATAAACTACACAGTATTCATACAGTATAATATAGAAGTTAGCGTTTTCTGAGTTGAAACTTATACATGTTTTCCATAAGTTCTCAGGCAGGCTGGTTAAATAAACCTTGTGAATCCCTTGCATATGATAATCATGGGATGGAACTCCACAGAATTTGGATGACAATTTCTTAAATATGAGTTGCTTAAATTTCAGTCTACTAGTTTCAGTGTAATTTTCCAAAAATGTAACCACAAGTTTGATGAAATCATAAATTTCTACAATACCAATATGATTTACATATTTTCAGTAAAATGCTTTTGGGTATAAATTTATATAGTTTCACCTGTATTGGACAATTTTATAATTTATCACTTGATAACAAAGTTTGGCATAAGGAATAAAGTGCAGGGTTATCAGAGCTGATATATGAACACCAAATGTGAGTTCTCTATCATTTCCTCAGTGTGATTCCATGTTTATATGGTGCTGAGCAGGCTAACATATCTACAAAGACTATAAAAGGTAAAATAGAAGGACTAAGTCATATAAAGTATATGTGAAAGAGGAGATGGTCTTAATATCATATCAGTACTTCACCATAGGAGCACAGGAGCATAATCCATAACAGTGGAGAAAGTGAGTTCAGTTATACATGTGCAAGCAAGTAATGGCATATAATACTCAGTTAATGCTTGCCTAGAATATGCAGTACATATAAAAGTTATCATGGAGTAACTTCCTGTCATGAGAATAAGTAAATAATTTTTAGAGTTGGCTCATCTTTATATGTTGCAAAATATCATCATATGCTTTGTACCTGACAACCAGAAGTATAGCTTACTGAGATAAAGTTTGCTAGCCAGACAATTACAGTGTTAAGTCTTCAGTGTTCTACTACAGGTGATATCACAGATGCAGTGTATATAGTCAACAATGGTTTCTATTCTCTCTACAGTTCTCAGCTCTTCAGTATTGTATCATAATCCTACTACAAATTAAATTTCAGTAAAAAAAAAAAATCTGCTTATGCAGTACAGATGATGATTTATCTGTAGTGGAAGAAATTCAGATGCACGTTTGTGACATGCATTTTGGCCACAGTGCTAATTTTAGCACTTTGCAAATGAATTTGAAAGTCCATGACATTTTGATCACATATTGGTATTACTAATTAACCACTGAATTTTATGTATTTCTTTTCAAGCCATCCTGATTTTGAAATAAAAAAAAATTGCCTATGAATAAAGCAGCTTCAAGATCTTATTTTGTTCTACAAGAGGCCACTACATCATTGTAATGCAGTAGACACATTAATATTATGGTGTATTTAAGAACAATAATTAGGCCTATTAAAAAAATTGCTTGTTTCTAGGTATCCAAATGAAATATTTCAGTTTGTCACTGACCATACAAATCTTACAATTATGCTGTGAAATCATTGGAAAACAGTTACTTTATGAAACATCATAAAGAAAACTATTTTCCAGATTGATATACAAAATATGACTATCATTATTCCTGAAGTAAGGAATGCAGCAGATGCTGTGCACTAACCCTGCCTTCTGGACAGAATCTCATAGATTCAGGAAGGTGAGAGGATAATACCCCTACTTTTTGTGAGCAATGATTCAGAAACATGCAATTTTTTCAGTGGACCTTAATATAAGCCTACAGAAGCCCAGTTACTAATCTGATGCACATTCTAGAATATACAGCATTTAGCAACATCACATAATGCCAGAGGGAAGTACAGCTAACTTTGAAATGCTCAGCATTTTCATGAGAGTATTGTGTAGAGACTCAGAGGCTGATATTTTCACATCTTTATATCTCACTGATATCTATAGCAAATTGTATGTTAAGAATATGCCATTGTTCATTTCTGATATCCTCTGTGGCAAAAATCTCTGTTGATTCTTTCTTGCATAATCCAGATATGTGCTTTTGTGTAACATATGCAAAGGACAAATGTAGGAGAGATGACTTGGTATGTGCAAGTCTCAGATTGTAGACTTTGTGGCCATTACCAGATGGGTTTTTAGGAATGGATCATGTATCAGGAAGTAATGATCTATGAGATATCTCAGGAAAATCAGCCTGTAAATAACAAATGAATAATGATGTAAACCTTATGATACTGCATTAAAAAACAATAAAAAAACTCTGGTTCCTTAAGCAGTAGAATCTGCAAGTTAGCTTTGTTATGGAGTAGCATTTCCTGTTTTATGGTGAAACTTCATTAATTCATGCTAACAGTATTTCTCATGAGTTTATGAACTCTTATTTTGCACTGTGCTAAATGAGTTAATGAGTAAAACATATCAAGAAATGTAGCCAGCTTAATGCTTACTGTTGTACTTAATTTCATAATTTGAGAACAAAAGGTCAACAGTTTACTAAGTAATTATACCTTGTTCATGTAAGTTAATGAAGTTCTGTCATATCTTCTACCAAAGGTTCTAAAGATATTAATGTGGGATTCCAGACTGAACTCTGAGACTCTCATTCCTATTTTATAGTTGTTATCATTCACTAACCTAAACGATTTAAAGGGACTAACATAAATTCTTTCTGCAGAATCTGATGTCCATTCAAGAAAATACAATAGTATACATACCAAGTTTGCAAAAAAGATCAAATTGCTATCTTACTTGGGACTAAGTCAGTGTGTAGGTTTCATTTCTGGGTTGCAAGAACTTTGTACTTCACAGATTTCTTGATTTATGCATTTGGACTAGTTTAGCACTCATCTCATGTCGATCATTATTTTCAGTGATTATTTCCTACTGCATAAAATTGCTCGAAAAACATAATTTCCTTAATTTCAGTCATTGATCGGGTAGGCATAATCAAAATCATCTTTTCAAAACACAGTGACATATGCAAATACTGTTGGGCTCTCTTCACTTCCAACATCTTCAAAACTCAGATATATTTTTAAAATCGCTTTCCTATCCACTTGTTTCACAGCCAGGTGTACCTCAGCTGAACTCAAGATTTACCCAGTAATGTAGGCACATCTTGGATTCAGAGGACATTTTTGTAGATTCTGAATTATACCTTTCTAAAATATAGTGGCATATAAAGTAAAATCTGTAACACAGGGAACATCTAATGTTAATTTTCTTGATCACTTTAACACTCAAGATATTAAAGTCCTCTTTCACATTAACCCTCTCAGTATAACTGTCCTTGTTTAAGGCAAGTTTAGTAAGGTGCTGTTGTCCTTGATTGAAACACATGCTTTAACACCACAATTCCCTGCCCACTGCAGGATGGCCATAGAGGCAACCCGAACAAACGAAGTCACTGGAGCTGCCTGAAGGCCTCGGTAACCCATTAGTAACCCTGATGGGTGGTTGTGAGCCTTTTCTTGGAACTCGCAGCATCTGTGAAATCCACCACTGCTCATAGCACCCAGTGCCATGACCCTGCCACACCCATGCCACCCTTACTTAGGGTTAGCCAATCTGGTAAGTAACGTGAGTTTTCCTAAAGTACAATCAGGTAACTCTTTATTCATAAGGAAAACAATTTTGATAGTTTTTTCTGCCAGATCACATGAATAGGAGTGGTTAAGTCTTAATTCATAATTAGGTTCTGTAATTTTGGGGCATCTTTTCAGAAACTGAAGAAAAGGGATATTTTGCTATTTTTCATTTTTAGTGTGTGTACTGGGAGACCGAAAAAATCACGTGAGCATGGAAAGAGTTAAGAAACATAGTTCATTCTTACCTGCTATGCAATATTTCCAACAGTTGTACCCAATCTTATTTTCTCTAACCCTTCCCATTTCTCACAGTTGCTGAATATGGTACAACTGTATTTGTCATTTCAATTGTGTTCTCTTGTAAAAGTTTTTGTAGTATTTAGTCATGTGATTTCCCTGATTCGGTATTCCTGAGGAACGTGCCAACATAGCAATGGTCTTTCCAATGCATTATTCGCGAAAGACAGTGTGATCTCCCCAAAACTTGAATCAGAAACAATGAAGACCATCTTTACGAAAAATGTAGACTATATATGAGACCGTTAGTAATTTCTGATTTCCAGTCTTTCTTACCTTTCTGTAATTTGAAGATGGCAAAAGGTAAAAATTTGCTTGGGGTATCTTTTCTTCCGTAATCTCACTTTCAGCAATCATAAACATTGCTCATATCTTGAATGTCTGCAGATCATGACCATCTCCCATCCAGTTGAAACTTACAATCAAAACAGATTTCAAGGGACAATTTTCAATTACTGTCTTACATCAATATAAATTTTCTATAAATTAAATAAGATCTTAAAGTATCTGTACTACTGTACACATATTGTACATTTGTGTGTGGCTTTCAGTCATATAAGTAACCTTCTTACATTCAGATTCATGTAATTACTTGAATAAAGGATTGTGAATAACATTACAGTAAAGCTCTAAATTTTCTTGCCTGAAAAACCTACATGGCTAAGTAGAAAGTTACTTTAAGAGCAAACTTTCCCTTTTCAACGGTATAGATAATGATCAAATAAGCTGTAACTATTTTCCTTCCTCAGAGAGATGTCTCGCTGGCAGTTGAAATCATCTGTGTCTGCCTGGAACCTGTGCTGTCCTCCAACGAGGAGATCTTCTGCTTCAGAATACGAACCTGAAAGAAAAAGGTATGAACCATGAATCACATAAAAAACTTCTTTTGTAAATTTTTCTAAAAGAGAATCTTGTATATGTTTTAAGCTGTTATGTCTTTCAGAATTGCTTTTGAATCATGAGTTACTTTACTGTAACCCATACATAACTCCTTGTATAAAAGTTCATTTCCCTAGTGTATATATAATTTCACCAGTCTTAGAAAATGAGCTTGATCAAATTTAATGTTGAAATTTTGCTAATCATACCAAAGGCTTAAAAACTAAAAGATAAGGCCTTTCTTGCTGTGAGTAGTATTCATCCATATTTCCCATGAAAAACAACTCACAACTTCACCTTTATAGGTGCATACACCAGATGATAAGACTTCTTGAACATACACACAATTAACTTTTTTCTAATTATGACTTACTTGGCACAGGCAAAACATGCCCCAATCAAAGACCATCTTTAATGAAATAAATAAAAGATAAAATGAGAAGAAATAAGTATGAATTAATCAGGGCTCTGCAGGAGTGTTTCTAGACCCAACTCTTAAAGGTAGACAGGTTCAACAAAGAAGGACAAACAAAAGGAAGAGGAAAATTCCAAAGCTTAGCTGTTTGAGGAAAGAAGGAGGTATCATAAAGGTCAATTCGTAAGTAGCCAGTCTTTATACAGTAACTGTGAGACACAGCAACCAGACACATGCATCCAAGGCTTGGGAGCAGGAACATGGCCAGACAGCCCATGAGAACAGTGGCCAAAATAATGCCATTAAAAAAGTCATAAAGCAGCAACATTGTGGTATACAGATAGGGATGGTTGAAGAGAAGTGATGCTAGGAAAATTAATAAGGTGGAAGGTTTTTGATTTCACCATGGTTTAGAGGTGGGGGAAGAGCCACTACTGATGTAAGAGCAGTATTCCATAATAAGATGTATAAAACCGCAGAGATGGTTGGAATAGAAAGAAAAATGAAAAAGTGGCCATTTGATTTGTTTATAGATGTGGCGGTGAGGCAGGTAGATGCAAGTCTTAGAGAGAAAAGCAAATGTGTAGTCTGTAGGGGATGAGAGGACCTGGGAAGTCAATCAGTTGTTGTTTGCTGATGATGCAGCACTGGTAACAGATTCAAGTGAGAAACCACTGAAGTTAATGATTGAATTTGGAAGAATGTGTGAAATGAGGAAGTTATGAAAAAATGTGAATAAAGTAAGGTTATTAGATTTAGCAGGGATGAGGGACAGGTTAGCTAGGGTACTAGTATGAACAGAGAAAAATTGGAGGAAGTGGAATGTTTTAGATACCTAGGGTTGAACATGGCAGTGGCTGAAACTAAATAAGCAGAAATGAGTACTCCCATGGGTTGGGGTTATACTTTCTGGGAGCACTGAATAATGTGCAGATAGAGATCATTATCTAGAAGGGCAAAATGGGTATGTTTGAAAGTATAGCAATCTCAAAAATATTATATGGATGCAAGGCAAGGACTAAAGGGGAGAATGTGCAGAAGAGGAATGCAAGGGATTGCATGAATTGGAACACTGTGGTACATGGGTCAACATGCTATCAATGGACTGAACCAGGACATGTGAAGCAGCAGGGACAAATCATAGAAAGGTCTGTTGGGCCTGGTTGTAGATGAGGAGCTGCAGTTTCGGTGCATTACACATGACAGTTGGAAATTGGACATGAGCAAATGTGGCCTTTCTTCATCTGTTCCTAGCTCTACTTCACTAAAACGGACAATGACAATCAGGAATGAAAAAAGATATGAAATAGCTCCTCACAAGAAAATTATTGTAGCACCTATACAACACCATAAGGTTCTGGGAACCAGACTTAATGATGATTATATGGAGAATCTGGGATAGCGTAGATATGGTTAAGTCCCACATGTTAATGCTACTGCTTTGAAATTGAAAACAGAGAAATGAATGTCTTTTAGATAGAGATAGAGGGAGACATTGCACTTTAGCACTATTGAATTAATTTAAGTTACTGCTTCCCCATTCTGAGATGCTGCACAGGTCCAAACTGAGAGAGAAAACATGTTCAGGATGAAAATAGAACAAGTATTAAAGGAAAAGAGAGAGAAAACATGTTCAGGATGAAAATAAAACAAGTATTGAAGGAAAAGAGAGAGAAAACATGTTCAGGATGAAAATAGAACAAATATTAAAGGAAAAGAGAGAAAGTGTTGAAATATGAAAAGTGTAATCATCAGCATATGAGTGAATAGGGTTAAAAGTAGAAGAGAGATCATATACTGGAAGAAGAGAGAGAATAAGTGGTATGACAGAACCTTGGAGAAGACAGTTGTTGATAGGAAACAAGAGGGAAGTCACAACATCAATATAAACTTCAGTGGAATGGCCAGAAAGGAAACTGTGCATCAGGAAACATCAAAAAGGGGAAATACTAAAAGAAGGGAGTTTAGAAAGCAAAGATATCAAGGACTATGAAAAATATTTTCACTAAAATTCCGGAGAGAGGAGGACCAGAGATGAAACCCATAGAAGAGGTCACTAGTGGACCTAGAAAAGTGATTGGGATTCTCAGTGTTAAAACGAATTTGCGGAAACTTTCAAAAGACTTTGGAGATAGCAGATGTTTGAGCAACAGGGCAATAATTAGAGGGGCTAAAGCAGTCATCTTTCACGCAGATGGGTTGCACTAAGGCTTGCTTCTAAGTGAAGGGAAAAGTCAGCAAAATTGATGAACAAGAATTAGAGCTAGCTCAAAGGCATTTCCTTTAGGACTCAAGGATGTATCCCATCTAGGCCATACATCTTGCCCACCTGGAGCTGGAAGAGTATTTAGAAGATCCTGTACAAGGAAAATGCAGATAGCATAGGTTCAGTTGGAAGATATGAAGGTAAATGATAAGAATCAAAACAGAGGAGGTCAAAAATAAGAGCAGCCTTATTAGTTTGAGAGTTAGCTACAGGTAGATCGTGTTGGAAGAGAGAAGGAAAGGATGAATTACATAAGTTATTGGAAGTAATTTTGGTTGAGGACCAAAAAGGTTTGTCTGGAGTTGTCACATCAGCACACTTTCTTTTTATAAAGGTGTACTTGATTCTATGAAGAACAGCTCTGCAGCTGATCTAATAGTCAAGAATATCTTGTCAAATCACTATTAACTCTGTGTTGCACTAAACCATTAGAACTATATATTACTTCATATACAATTTTATCCCTGGGGATAGGGGAGAAAGAATACTTCCCACGTATTCCCTGCGTGTCGTAGAAGGCGACTAAAAGGGGAGGGAGCGGGGGTCTGGAAATCCTCCCCTCTCAATTTTTTTTAATTTTCCAAAAGAAGGAACAGAGAAGGGGGCCAGGTGAGGATATTCCCTCAGTGGCCCAGTTCTCTGTTCTTAACGCTACCTCGCTAACGCAGGAAATGGCGAATAGTTTGAAAAAAAAAAAAAATACAATACTGATCACTGAATGCTATATCTTGCATAAAAGTATAAAGTCTTTGACCCTCTGAATGAATAAATCAAAATACAACATAAGACAAAGAAGTCTTGGTCTGTGGTACAGTGCAGTGCAGTACTTCATCCCATATCATACGACATGGGAACTAAAACATTCCAGAAACTAGCTGTTTTGATCATCAACAGTCCATCAGCTTGTTGAGATATTTAATACCCGTATTTTTTTTTGCTACTGATGCTCACTTCCAACTTGTATTTGCTAAGAACTGCATCAGATTTACTATAAAAAACTATAAATATATTGGCAAAAATCAATTTCAGGCCTGTATGTCACGTTCCAGAATAATTATCTCAGCCATTTTGTTTGGGGACTGAAAGCTTGTGCATGAAATGGAATACTAATTGTTTAAAATAAGCCATGATATAGTGTGTGGTGCTCTGGTTTCAGTACATTATACACAATCTGAGTGATGATTTATCCTACAGCCCATGCTCATTAAGCAGAAACAGCTAAGGCCATAATCAGGACCATCCCATACAGGAGGGTGAGAGGTGTGCAAGGAGTAGAGTGAATTGGAATGATGTGGTATATCAGGATCGATGTGCTGTCAATGAACTGAACCAGAGCATGTGAAACGTCTGGGTAAACCATGGAAAGGTCTGTGGGGCCTGGATGTGGATGGAGAGCTGTGGTTTTGGTGCATTACAAATGACAGCTAGGGACCGAGTGTGAACAAACTTGGCCTTTTTTGTCTGTTTTCCTGGCACTGCCTCGCTGAAGCAGAGGCAACACCAGGAATGGATGAAGACAAGGAAGTATGAGTATGTACGTGTGTATATATATGCCTGTGTACGTGTACATATATGTGTGTATATGTTGATACGTATATGTATATAAGCAGGAAACGGCAATCAGTATAGTAAATATATACATATATATTCCCACGTATTCCCTGCATTTCGTAAAAGGCAACTAAAACGGGAGGAAGCAGGGGCTGGAAATCCTACCCTCCAGTTCTTACTTTTACAAAACAGGGAACAGAGAAGGGGGCAAAGTGAGGATTTTCTCTCTAAGGCTCAGTCCTCTGATCTCAATGCTACCTTGCTGGTGCAGGAAACAGCGAATGTGTATTAAAAATATATATATATATATTGAGGACAATGTGTGGTGTGAGGTGGTTTGATCGAGTAAGTAATGTAAGGGTACGAGAGATGTGTGGAAATAAAAGGAGCATGGTTGAGAGAGCAGAAGAGGGTGTTTTGAAATGGTTTGGGCACATGGAGAGAATGAGTGAGGAGAGATTGACCAAGAGGATATATGCGTCGGAGGTGGAGGGAACGAGGAGAAGTGGGAGACCAAATTGGAGGTGGAAAGATGGAGTGAAAAAGATTTTGAGTGATCGGGGCCTGAACATGCAGGAGGGTGAAAGGCGGGCAAGGAATAGAGTGAATTGGATCGATGTGGTATACCGGGGTCGACGTGCTATCAGTGGATTGAATCAGGGCATATGAAGCGTCTTGGGTAAACCATGGAAAGTTCTGTGGGGCCTGGATGTGGAAAGGGAGCTGTGGTTTCGGGCATTACTGCATGACAGCTAGAGACTGAGTGTGAACCAATGGGGCCTTTGTTGTCTTTTCCTAGCGCTACCTCGCACACATGAGGGGGGAGGGGGATGTTATTCCATGTGTGGCGAGGTGGCAATGGGAATGAATAAAGGCAGACAGTGTGAATGGTGTGCATGTGTATATATGTATGGGTCTGTGTGTGTATATATATGTGTACATTGAGATGTATGGGTTTGAGATGTATGGGTATGTATTTTTGCATGTGTGGACGTGTATGTATATACATATGTATGGGGGTGGGCTAGGCCATTTCTTTCGTCTGTTACCTTGCGCTACCTCGCAAACGCGGGAGACAGCAACAAAGCAAAATAAATAAATAAATAATATATATAGATGCTCTGTGGAAGTTATTAAAAATATATGGTGTGGGATGTAAGTTGTTAGAAGCAGTGAAAAGTTTTTATCAAGGATGTAAGGCATGTGTATGTGTAGGAAGAGAGGAAAGTGATTGGTTCTCGGTGAATGTTGGTTTGTGGCAGGGTTGCGTGACGTCCCCATGGTTGTTTAATTTGTTTATGGATGGGGTTGTTAGGGAGGTGAATGCAAGAGTTTTGGAAAGAGGGGCAAGTATGCAGTCTGTTGTGGATGAGAGAGCTTGGGAAGTAAGTCAGCTGTTGCTCGCTGATGGTACAGCGCTGGTGGCTGATTTAGGTAAGAAACTGCAGAAGCTGGTGACTGAGTTTGGTAAAGTGTGTGAAAGAAGAAAGCTGAGAGTAAATGTGAATAAGAGCAAGGTTATTAGGTGCAGTAGGGTTGAGGGACAAGTCAATTGGGAGGTAAGTTTGAATGGAGAAAAACTGGAGGAAGTGAAGTGTTTTAGATATCTGGGAGTGGATTTGGCAGTGGATGGAACCATGGAAGCGGAAGTGAATCACAGGGTGGGGGAGGAGGCGAAAGTTCTGGGAGCGTTGAAAAATGTCTGGAAGTTGAGAACGTTATCTTGCAAAGCAAAAATGGGTATGTTTGAACGAATAGTGGTTCCAACAATGTTATATGGTTGCGAGGCGTGGCCTATAGATAGAGTTGTGCGTAGGAGGGTGGATGTGCTGGAAATGAGATGTTTAAGGACAATATGTGGTGTGAGATGGTTTGATTGAGTAAGTAATGAAAGGGTAAGAGAGATGTGTGGTAATAAAAAGAGTGCTCATCCTCCTCGAAGGCTCAGATTGGGGTGTCTAAATGTGTGTGGATGTAACCAAGATGAGAAAAAAGGAGAGATAGGTCGTATGCTTATGTTTATTATTCTTTTTATGTATTTTTTATCCCTGGGGATAGGGGAGAAAGAATACTTCCCATGTATTCCCTGTGTGTCGTAGAAGGTGACTAAAAGGGAAGGGAGCGGGGGGCTGGAAATCCTCCCCTCTCATTTTTTTTTTTTTTTAATTTTCCAAAAGACGGAACAGAGAAGGGGGCCAGGTGAGGATATTCCCTCAAAGGCCCAGTCCTCTGTTCTTGTTGTCTACCTCGCTAATGCGGGAAATGGTGAATAGTATGAAAAGTATGAAAGGTAGTATGTTTGAGGGAAGGAACCTGGATGTTTTGGCTCTGAGTGAAACGAAGCTCAAGGGTAAAGCGGATGGAACCATGGAAGCGGAAGTGAATCATAGGGTGGGGGAGGGAGCGAAAATTCTGGGAACCTTGAAGAATGTGTGGAAGTCGAGAACATTATCTCGGAAAGCTAAAATGGGTATGTTTGAAGGAATAGCGGTTCCAACAATGTTGCATGGTTGCAAGGCGTGGGCTACGGATAGAGTTGTGCGCAGGAGGGTGGATGTGCTGGAAATGAGATGTTTGAGGACAATATGTGGTGTGAGGTGGTTTGATCGCGTAAGTAATGTAAGGGTAAGACAGATGTGGGGAAATATAAAGAGTGTGGTTGAGAGAGCAGAAGAGGGTGTTTTGAAATGGTTTGGTCACATGGAGAGAATGAGAGAGGAAAGATTGACATAGAGGATACATGTGTCAGAGGTGGAGGGAACGAGGAGAAGTGGGAGACCAAATTGGAGGTAGAAAGATGGAGTGAAAAAGATTTTGAGTGATCGGGGCCTGAACATGCAGGAGGGTGAAAGGCGTGCAAGGAATAGAGTGAATTGGAACGACGTGGTATACCGGGGTTGACGTGCTGTCAATGGATTGAACCAGGGCATGTGAAGCGTCTGGGGTAAACCATGGAAAGTTGTGTGGGGCCTGGATGTGGAAAGGGAGCTGTGGTTTCGGTGCATTATTACATGACAGCTAGAGACTGAGTGCGAACGAATGTGGCCTTTGTTGTCTTTTCCTCACGCTACCTCATGCACATGTGGGGGAGGGGGTTGTCATTTCATGTGTGGCGAGGTGGCGACGGGAATAAATAAGTGCAGACAGTATGAATTATGTACATGTGTATATATGCATACTTTCCCCTCTTTCCAAGACTCTTGCATTCGCCTCCCCAACAGCTCCATCCATGGGCAAATTGAACAACCATGGAGACACCACGCACCCCTGCCGCAAACCAATATTCAATGAGAAAGAACCACTTTCCTCTTTTCCTACACGTACACATGCCTTATATATATATATATATATATATATATATATATATATATATATCCCTGGGGATAGGGGAGCAAGAATACTTCCCACGTATTCCCTGCGTGTCGTAGAAGGCGACTAAAAGGGGAGGGAGCGGGGGGCTGGAAATCCTCCCCTCTTGTTTTTTTTTTTAATTTTCCAAAAGAAGGAACAGAGAATTGGGCCAGGTGAGGGTAGTCCCTCAAAGGCTCAGTCCTCTGTTCTTAACGCTACCTCGCTAATGCGGGAAATGGCGAATAGTTTGAAAGAAAGAAAGAAATATATATATATATATATATATATATATATATATATGTTGAGATGTATAGGTATGTATATGTGCAGTGTGTGGGCGTTTCTGTATATACATGTGTATGTGGTTGGGTTGGGCCGTTCTTTTGTCTGTTTCCTTGCGCTACTTCACTAACACGGGAGACAGCGTCAAAGTATAATAAAAATATAAAATACAATATATATTATTATTATCCTTAGTCGCTGTCTCCCTTGTCAGCGAAGTAGCACAAGGAAACAGATGAAAGAATGGCCAAACCCACCCATATACACATGTATATACATAAATGCCCTCACATGCACATGTGGTTGTGAGGCAAGCTCTATAGATAGGGTTGTGTGGAGGAGGGTGGATGTGTTGGAAATGAGATGTTTGAGGTGGTTTGATCGAGTAAGTAATGAAAGGGTAAGAGAGATGTGTGGTAATAAAAAGAGTGTGGTAGAGACCAGAAGAGAGTGTACTGAAATGGTTTGGTCACATGGAGAGAGTGAGTGACGAAAGATTGACAAAGAAGATATGTGTCAGAGGTAGATGGGACAAGGAGAAGTGGGAGACCAAATTGGAGGAGGAAGGATGGAGAGAAAAAGATTTTGAGCAATCGGGGCCTGAACATACAGGAGGGTGAAAGGCATATAAGTAATAGAGTGAATTGGAACGACGTGGTATACCAGGGTTGACGTGCTGTCAATGGATTGAACAAGGGCATAAACCCCTCTGAGCACAGACATTCACAAGATAACTTCCACTGTCCTTTATCCCATGCACTTCCCATTTACCAACTATCTCACCAAGTTCATCATATCCTATCTTTCACATACGTATCACCCATTACAATCAACTTTTTCTCCTTCTCAAACCCATTTATACAGTCATTTAAATTTCTCCAGACTGCTTCATTTCATCCTTACCTAGCATACTTAATGTGCAGAGGCACATATACATATACCCATGCTTACCTCACAATTCCAATCTTTCTTTTCACCCAAATTATTCTTGATCCTTTCCATCCATGCTCCATAACACCTTCCCATACTCTCGGTGAAAGCATAATTGCACATCCTTCTTTCCCTCTTCCCTGATCCCTTTCATTCATTCTTGTCCATACTACTCTTTCCTACATGCCTTCCCACAATTTGCATTCACCATTTCCATTTTCACTCCATACACCCTGCCGAAGGATGTGTGTTTCACCAGTTCCCAGCACATTCAAACTATAGTTTAAATTTCTCCACAAGTTCTCTTCTTTTACTCTCACCAGTCATCCCATTGACATTCAGAGCCATCACCCTCAATCGCTCATCTCTTTTACTCCTCGGCATAACAAATGGACTAAAGCTCTGCTTCTTAGCCTTTAGTACCTCACTCTTGACAGGACATTGGCAAAGGGCAACTCCACCATAGTGTTTCCAAGAGGCAGCATGGCACTCGGAGTCTAAAAAGACTAAAGCTGCTGTACACCTGAAGTGTTTGTTTTAAAAACTATTGCCCTGATGGAGTTAAGGGGGTTCCACCCCTGAGGATGTACTAACAAAGCTACCATAAGGAAGCAACAAAAGCAGGCATGTACATCTGAAATAATTCCATGATCATCTATATATACTCATTGTCTCTTGTGATCTGTGGTAGAATGTTATGCATGATATTTTCTCAGTTTTGTTGGAGGTCTCTTTGCCAAACCTAAGGCAAATCGTAGGAGCAAACACCAACTGGGAGTTTAAATGATGGGAGAAACCAGTAAAGTGTCTTATGATGCTTGGAGCAGTAATATCATAATCTTTCATATGATTAGCTAACTAATTAGTCAGAGAACACAGTCTTGAAAGGATCACAGTCACTTCCAAAACAGTATAGGATGAGACTTCCATGAGGTATCCACTGTCTTCTGAATAGTATAAAGAAAGAAGCAAGCTCCGAAACCTTAATAAGCATCCATCATAAAATAAAGCTAAGAATCGTGAGCTTCATTTACACCATGGATATGAGGAAATCTTTTTTGAACCATTGACATAATGCTCATAACTGGAATCATACACAACCTGGTATTAAACCTAATGCAGTAATTAAATAAGTTGGCTGGAACAGTATCAAATAATGTATGATTGCCAGAAAAATCTACTTGTTGATAAGAGACCACAATGGATCATTTTCATTTTCAAAAAATGATTTAAGGAGCAAATAGAACTATGAGAAATATCAAGACTCCCCTTTTGGAAAGAAAAGCACAAAACCTTCCGAAATTCTGATGCATCAAAACATAATAGCAGGTATTCCTTAGATCTTTGGATACTGTCCATCAAGTGTGAGTAATGGTGTTAATATATGTCCACATAGATTCCATTATGAAAGATTAGCATTCTATGTATCTATTTAAGATAGAACTACTGTAGATCTGAGCCAAATTTCTTTCTTTGGAACCACAAGTATATAAATGAAAAATTTTAATTGTTCATTATTTCCATTATCACATCTCTCCTCGTATTATCCAAACTTAAAAACTTCTATGTCTTTTTTTCCATGACATCATATGAAGACTTCAATGTATAATAAACAATAAGAGATGCAGTCTTTTGAATTCTAGTCTCAGAAGACAAATGAATTTTCAGGTAATTCTGTCCTTAAATTTCACTCATCTGAAGATTTCTTGACTTTTTTGTAAACTGTTCTTAAAGTCCACTTGCATCTTTTGCAAGAACTATGTCAAGCATCAATCTTACACCTTGCAGCAAAACATTTGAGTAGGTATATCACACTAGGGTGTTTCATGAAACTCCCAAGTCAATAACAGCTGTCAAGGATAATATCAGGGGGATGCATAGACTTTAAGGACTTTAGGTTACATGAGAAATTTTTTAATGCGTCAGAATCACTGGAATTATTTCTAAACTGACTTGGATTAAGTTCTGAGAGATATATATCAGTAACCTCAACACATGGTAGACTCTGAGTCTGCATTATGTACACTTGAAACATGCCTGTTAAGCAAGACATGATCATTAAAAACATTTAATAGGTACAGCTTTACAGAGCCTTTCCCATATGGAAGAGGCTTGATTTTCCATGGAAAATAGCTTGGCAAATCACTTACCACTATGAGAGGAGTGAAGAGCCATAAATCATTGTAAAACTAAATGAATTTTCAGAAATGCAGACTTGAAAGAAACTTTGTTGCAAGAGCTAATTCCTTTACCAATACATAATGTTTATAAATGTACCTGATATATTAAGATTGCTTCATTTCAAAGGTTTCCCAAAATATCAAAAATGTTAAAGTATATCATTTTGAAATCAAAAGTAATCATGACATCTAAAGATTCTGATAAGGCTCTTGTGGCTTAACTGTATGACTTCAAAGTCTGTGAGCTGAAGAAAGCTAAGATGTAATATCAAACTTATTGCTGTTGTTCTTTCATACAATATCATTTAAATAGACTTTGATGATGAATATTTGCACTATATCTGCAAGACTTGCCGATGTCTGCCCTGAAGAAAAACAGTTAAATATCTTGCTTTTTCATATAGTAGTACAATATGTGCTGGATAACAAGAGGTATCCGCATAGAGCAGAACAAGTTTCACCTTGTTGAATCAGATGCTTACTTGATGAGAGGCTCAGAAGGGAGGTTTGGGGAAGAAATATCCAGTGCTTATTCTATAAAACAACAAATTCTCTTTCAGATTGCAGTTATTCACAATCATAAAGTCTGTATACATCTGCTGTTTCTCATAATTAACTAATCAGCATCCCAACATACAGAAATAGAGGTAATGCTTCCTTGTGTATCCAGCTAACAAAATAGGTGCATACTGTGCTACGAGCTACAACCAGAACATCATGACGGAAGAGTATGGTTAGTGAACAGACACACTAACCTTAAATCCTGAGATGTGTGGGTAGCCACAAAGCATCACAATCAGCCACCTGGAAAATTCATACCAGCAATAAATTCCTCTATAATGCCCTTGAAACAATTATCTGTTCATGATTTAAGTCCCAGCTAGAGTGGCAGATGTCCTGTAGGGAAGGGCACTAATCACTAAGTTCCATTTGACCTTAGCCTAATGAAACAATACAATTATCAGAATTGACTCTTATTCATCGAAATATCTGGAACTTTAATTGAAATTTTTCTTTGTCGTACAACTGTACAGTACATACCAAGAATTTTGGACTTTGCAGTCTCATTTCCTGAAAAGATTGGTATTCGGTAATATACCCAAGATGAAATCTCTACCCATTTCCTTTGGAAACAAACTATTTTTCTAAATGAACACATTCAGTCCACATATAAATTTTCTATTCAAAGAGGAGGAAAATAGTATGAAATGAGTCTCGCCTAGGTTCTATTAGGGTATCAGTGCTAAAGGGTACAATGAGATTTAGAGAAATTAAGGCATCGTTATCATTTAAGTGTAGTATACATTCTATATGTCTGTATCTCTGATGCCTGTTTGCTTCAGGAACTCCCTAAAGGGGGGTAGCCACAGCAAAAGAGTCTTCATAACTGGTGAACTCCAGCAATGCTTTTTAAACTTTAGTGCCTCACCTTTAAAAAGCCACTGGTGGAGGGCAACTCTAGCACAGTGTTTTTATAAGTTCCTACATAATGTTTGTACCTAATGTTCCCACCTATTACTTTTATGAAATGCTCCCACCTAATATTCCTGCCTACTACTTTAGCTAATGCTCTTGTCTATTGTTCCTAACTAACATTTCTATCAATTCCTCCTGCTAATTTACTCTTTTTTGTTTGTCTGTTTCATCAAAAATAATAATGTTATTTGCTGTTATTATTATGAAGCTCACAATGGACTCAGTACACTGCTGTCTCTGATCTGATCAGAACCAATGTCTTTGTGAATGAATTCAAATAAGTGATAACTCTAAGAATACATTATGAAGGGCAGATCTGCTGTATCATATTTCTAATACAGAGAAAAGTTTTAATTGCTTACTGAAAATCAGGACTTTATACATAGTCAATGTAATATTATGTAGCAAAGAAAAAATAAGAAAAATGTTTTAATGAATGATCCTAACTATTAGATTATTGTGAATGGTATTCTAGGCAAATTCCTATTCCCATTTTACATATATTATCAAGTGTTCTATGAAAGATAATTAACTGCATAAGAGCAGCTGATGAGTTTCAGTGCATGAAATATACAATACTGTTGTCATTCAACACCATGATAATTTTAAGAGTTTAAAGATCATATCTAACATGAAACTCAAGTTAAATTATCTATTGTTTTCCTTAGTATAACTGAGAGTCCTGTACTCGTATGGACTGTCAATAAATTATGTAAAAAAATATTTTAAAGGAAGCCTTATATATCACAATAAGTTATGTAAAAAAATATTTTAAAGGATGCCTTATATATCTATAATTGACTCGTTACCTCTTTCTTAAAAGGGTTCTGGTGTTACTACAGGACCCCTTTCCCAGGAGCTCCTGCAGTTACAAAATTGCACTTTTTTCAGTAGCAGGGAAATGATGGACTATTAGAGTGAGCTCTCTAACAAGACTATACTCACTTTTGTCAATATATGATGATGCAGCTTCACTGAAGGTGACTACTCACCCTTGGTGTAAATCTACTCGGGCAGATAGCGAAAAGCCTGATGCAGCTTCACTGAAGGTGACTACTCACCCTTGGTGTAACTCTACTCAGGCAGATAGCAAAAAGCCTTATATCTATACATACATAAGGCTTCTATGAATGTTAGTCAAATAATTCTGAAAATTCATGTCAGACATGTACACCTTTCAAATATTTAACAACTGTAATACCTTCAGGATTTGATCAATATCAGCAATACAATGCAGTTTAGAAAGGATATTTAAAGCTTGAATATTTAGATTATCTAATATAAAAGAACAACTAAACAGAATGCACTTTCATTATAACAATAAACATACCACTATACATGCTTAGGTGAACTCAAAATATTCTGGCACAGTATTTCAGCATTATCATTGTTTTACAGTTAAGGAGCTTTGAAGCATACCACTTTGCTTTCTCAAGTAACACTTTCAACATATTCTGGTACAGTACTTAAACTATATCTTAATGTTTTGAAATTAAAGATTTATTATTCTATTTACTCATTTGTGATACTTTGTCACTGTCTACCGTGTTAGCAAGGTAGTGCAAGGACACAGACGAAAGAATGGCCCAACCCACCCACATACACATGTATATACATAAACGCCCACACACACACATATACATACCTATACATTTCAACATATACATACATATACATACACAGACATATGCATACATACACATACACATATATACACATACACATGTTGCCTTCAACCATTCCTGCCGCCACCCGACCACACATGAAATAGCACCCCCCTCCCCCTGCATGCACACAAGGTAGCGCTAAGAAAAGACAACAAAGGCCACATTCGTTCACACTCGGTCTCTATCTGTCATGTGTAATGCACTGAAACCACAGCTCACTTTCTACATCCAGGCCCCACAAAACATTCCATAGTTTACCCCAGAAGCTTCACATGCCCTGGTTCAATCCATTAACAACATGTCGATCCTGGTATACCATTGTTCCAACTCACTCTATTCCTTGCAAGCCATTCACTCATATATGTTCAGGCCCCAATCGCTCAAAATCTTTTTCACTCCATCCTTCCATCTCCAATTTGGTCTCCCACTTCTCCTCGTTCCCTCCACCTCTGCCACATACATCCTCTTTGTCAATCTTTCCTCACTCATTCTCTCCATGTGACCAAACCATTTCAATACACCCTCTTCTGCTCTCTCGACCACACTCATTTTACTACCACACATCTCTTTTACCCTTTCATTACTTACTCGATCAAATCACCTCACCACATATTGACCTCAAACATCTCATTTCTAAGACATCCATCCTCCTCCACACAACCCTATCTATGGCCCATGCCTCGCAACCATATATCATTGTTGGAACCGCTGTTCCTTCAAACATACCCATTTTTGCTATCCGAGATAACGTTCTCACCTTCTACACATTCTTCAATGCTTCCAGAACCTTTGCTCCCTCCCCCACCTTAAGACTCACTTCCACTTCCATGGTTCCATCTGCTGCCAAACCCACTCCCAGATATCTAAAATACTTCACTTCCTCCAGTTTTTCTCCATTCACACTTCCCAACTAATTTGTCCCTCAACCCTACTGAACCTAATAACCTTGCTTTTATTCATACTTACTCTCAGCTTTCTTCATTCACACACTTTACCAAACTCAGTCACCAGCTCCTGCAGTTTCTCACCTGAATCAGCCACCAGTGCTGTATCATCAGCGAACAACAACTGACTCACTTCCCAAGCCCTCTCATCCACAACAGACTGCATACTTGCCCCTCTCTCCAAAACTCTTGCATTCATCTCCCTAACAACCCCATCCATAAACAAATTAAACAACCATGGAGACATCACACACCCCTGCCACAAACTGACATTCACTGAGAACCAATCTCTTTCCTCTCTCCCTATTTGTACACATGCCTTACAGCCTCATTAAAAACTTTTCACTGCATTTTAGCAACTTACCTCCCACACCATATACTCTTAATACCTTCGACAAAGCATCTCTATCAACTCTATCATATGCCTTCTCCAGATCCATAAATGCTACATACAAATCCATCAGTTTTTCTAAGTATTTCTCAAATACATTCTTCAAAGCAAACACCTGATCCACACATCCTCTACCACATCTGAAACCACACTGCTCTTCCCCTATCTGATGCTCTGTACATGCCTTCACCCTCTCAATCAATACCCTCCCATATAATTTCCCAGGAATACTCAGGAAACATATACCTCTGTTATTTGAACATTCACCTTCATCCCCTTTGCCTCTGTACAATGGCACTACACATGATTTATGCCAATCCTCAGGCACTTCACCATGAACCATACAAACACTGAAAATCCTCACCAACCAGTCAACAACAGTCACCCCCTTTTTTAATAAATTCCACAGTAGTACCATCCAAACCCACCGCCTTGCCGGCAATTTGGATATATCATTATTATTATCATTATCATTATTATTATTAATATTATTATTATTATCCCTGGGGATAGGGGAGAAAGAATACTTCCCACGTATTCCCTGCATGTCGTAGAAGGCGACTAAATGGGAAGGGAGCGGGTGGCTGGAAATCCTCCCCTCTCGTTTTTTTTTTTTTTTTTTTTTAATTTTCCAAAAGAGGGAACAGAGAAGGGGGCCAGGTGAGGATTTTCCGTCTAAGACCCAGTCCTCTGTTCTTAACGCTACCTCGCAAACGCGGGAAATGGCGAATCGTATGAAAAAAAAAAAAAATTATTATTATTATTATTATTATTACTATTATTATAATTATTTCTTTTTTTTTTTTTTTTTTGCTTTGTCGCTATCTCCCATGTTTGCGAGGTAGCGCAAGGAAACAGATGAAAGAAATGGCCCAACCCACCCCCATACACATGTATATACATACGTCCACACACGCAAATATACAATACCTACACAGCTTTCCATGGTTTACCCCAGACGCTTCACATGCCCTGATTCAATCCACTGACAGCACGTCAACCCCGGTATACCACATCGATCCAGTTCACTCTATTCCTTGCCCTCCTTTCACCCTCCTGCATGTTCAGGCCTCGATCACACAAAATCTTTTTCACTCCATCTTTCCATCTCCAATTTGGTCTCCCACTTCTCCTCGTTCCTTCCACCTCCGACACATATATCCTCTTGGTCAATCATTCCTCACTCATTCTCTCCATGTGCCCAAACCATTTCAAAACACCCTCTTCTGCTCTCTCAACCACGCTCTTCTTATTTCCACACATCTCTCTCACCCTTACGTTACTCACTCGATCAAACCACCTCACATCACACATTGTCCTCAAACATCTCATTTCCAGCACATCCATCCTCCTGCGCACAACTCTATCCATAGCCCACGCCTCGCAACCATACAACATTGTTGGAACCACTATTCCTTCAAACATACCCATTTTTGCTTTCCGAGATAATGTTCTCGACTTCCACACATTCTTCAAGGCTCCCAGGATTTTCGCCCCCTCCCCCACCCTATGATCCACTTCCGCTTCCATGGTTCCATCCGCTGCCAGATCCACTCCCAGATATCTAAAACGCTTTACTTCCTCCAGTTTTTCTCCATTCAAACTTACCTCCCAATTGACTTGACCCTCAACCCTACTGTACCTAATTACCTTGCTCTTATTCACATTTACTCTTAACTTTCTTCTTTCACACACTTTACCAAACTCAGTCACCAGCTTCTGCAATTTCTCACATGAATCAGCCACCAGCGCTGTATCATCAGCGAACAACAACTGACTCACTTCCCAAGCTCTCTCATCCCCAACAGACTTCATACTTGCCCCTCTTTCCAAAATTCTTGCATTCACCTCCCTAACAACCCCATCCATAAACAAATTAAACAACCATGGAGACATCACACACCCCTGCCGCAAACCTACATTCAGTGAGAACCAATCACTTTCCTCTCTTCCTACACGTACATATGCCTTACATCCTCGATAAAAACTTTTCACTGCTTCTAACAACTTTCCTCCCACACCATATATTCTTAATACCTTCCACAGAGCATCTCTATCAACTCTATCATATGCCTTCTCCAGATCCATAAATGCTACATACAAATCCATTTGCTTTTCTAAGTATTTCTCACATACATTCTTCAAAGCATACACCTGATCCACACATCCTCTACCACTTCTGAAACCACACTGCTCTTCCCCAATCTGATGCTCTGTACATGCCTTCACCCTCTCAATCAATACCCTCCCATATAATTTACCAGGAATACTCAACAAACTTATATCTCTGTAATTTGAGCACTCACTCTTATCCCCTTTGCCTTTGTACAAAGGCACTATGCACGCATTCCGCCAATCTTCAGGCACCTCACCATGAGTCTTTTTTTTTTTTTTTTTTTTGTCTCCCGCGTTTGCGAGGTAGCGCAAGGAAACAGACGAAAGAAATGGCCCAACCCACCCCCATACACATGTATATACATACGTCCACACACGCAAATATACATACCTACACAGCTTTCCATGGTTTACCCCAGACGCTTCACATGCCTTGATTCAATCCACTGACAGCACGTCAACCCCGGTATACCACATCGCTCCAATTCACTCTATTCCTTGCCCTCCTTTCACCCTCCTGCATGTTCAGGCCCCGATCACACAAAATCTTTTTCACCATCTTTCCACCTCCAATTTGGTCTCCCTCTTCTCCTCGTTCCCTCCACCTCCGACACATATATTCTCTTGGTCAATCTTTCCTCACTCATTCTCTCCATGTGCCCAAACCATTTCAAAACACCCTCTTCTGCTCTCTCAACCATGCTCTTTTTATTTCCACACATCTCTCTTACCCTTACGTTACTCGATCAAACCACCTCACACCACACATTGTCCTCAAACATCTCATTTCCAGCA
>NC_092265.1:25875632-25970632 GCF_036320965.1 Panulirus ornatus
TCAGGGCATGTGAAGCGTCTGGGGTAAACCATGGAAAGTTCTGTGGGGCCTGGATGTGGAAAGGGAGCTGTGGCTTCGGGCATTATTGCATGACAGCTGGAGACTGAGTGTGAGCGAATGGGGCCTTTGTTGTCTTTTCCTGGCGCTGCCTCGCGCACATGAGGGGGGAGGGGGATGTTATTCCGTGTGTGGCGGGGTGGCGATGGGGGTGAGTAGGGGCAGACAGTGTGAATTGTGTGCATGTGTGTATATGTGTGTGTCTGTGTGTGTATATATGTGTGTATGTTGGGATGTGTGGGTGTGTATGTTTGCGTGTGTGGACGTGTGTGTGTGTGCATGTGTGTGGGGGTGGGTTGGGCCATTTCTTTCGTCTGTTCCTTGCGCTACCTCGCAGGTGCGGGAGACAGCGACAAAGCAAAATAAATAAATAAATAAATAAATAAATATATCTTTATATTTATTTATTTAATTTGCTTTGTCGCTGTCTCCTGCATTAGCGAGGTAGCACAAGGAAACATATGGACGAATGGCCCAACCCACCCATACACACATGTATATGCATACAAGTCCACACATGCAAATATACATACCTATACATCTCAACGTATACATATATATACATACACAGACATATACATATATACACATGTACACAATTCATACTGTCTGCCTTTATTCATTCCCATCACCACCCCACCACACATGAAATAACAACCCCCTCCCCCAGCATGTGCACGAGGTAGCGCTAGGAAAAGACAACAAAGGCCACATTCGTTCACAATCAGTCTCTAGCTATCATGTAATAATGCACCGAAACCACAGCTCCCTTTCTACATCCAGGCCCTACAGAACTTTCCATGGTTTACCCCTGACGCTTCACATGCCCTGGTTCAATCAATTGACAGCACGTCGACCCGGTATACCACATCGTTCCAATTCACTCTATTCCTTGCATGCCTTTCACCCTCCTGCATGTTCAGGCCCCAATCACTCAAAATCTTTTTCACTCCATCCTTCCACCTCCAATTTGGTCTCCCACTTCTCCTCATTCCCTCCACCTCTGACACATATGTCCTCTTTGTCAATCTTTCTTCACTCATTCTCTCCATGTGACCGAACCATTTCAACACACCCACTTTTACTTTCTCAACCACACTCTAATTATTTCCACACATCTCTTACCCTTTAATTACTTACTCGATCAAACCACCTCACACCACATATTGTTCTCAAACATCTCATTTCCAACACATCCACCCTCCTCCGAACAACCCTATTTATAGCCCACTCCTCACAACCATATAACATTGTTGGCACCACTATTCCTTCAAACATACCCATTTTTGCTTCCCGAGATAATGTTGTCACCTTCCACACAATTTCTTCAACGCTCCTGGAACCTCTTTTTATTTCCATACGTCTCTCTTACCCTTTCTTTACTTAATCAAACTGTCTCACGCCACATATTGTCCTCAAACATTTCATTTCCAACACATCCACCCTCCTCCATACAACTCTATCCATAGCCCATGCCTCGCAACCATGTAATATTGTTGGACCTAATATTCCTTCAAACACACCCATTTTTGCTCTCCAAGAAAACATTCTTCATCACTCCCAGATCCTTCGCCCCCTTCCCAACCCTGTGACTCACTTCTGCTTCCATGGTTCATTTTGCTGCTAGGTCCATTCCCAGATATCTAAAAACACTTCACTTCCTCCAATTTTTCTCCATTCAGATTTACATCCCAAATAACTTGCCCCTCAACCTTGCTGAACCTAATAACCTTGCTCTTATTTACATTCATGCTGAACTTTCTCCTTTCACATGCTTTTCCAAACTCGCCAGTGCTGTATCATCAGAGAACAACAACTGACTCGCTTCCAAGGCCCTCTCATCCCTAACAGACTGCATGCTTGCCCCTCTCTCCAAAACTCTTGCATTAGCTCCCTAACAACCCCATCCATAAACACATTAAACAACCATGGAAACATCACACACCCCTGCCACAGACCGACCTTCGCTGAGAACCAATCATTCTCCTGTCTTCCTACTCGTACACATGCCTTAAATCGTTAATAAAAACTTTTTACCGTTTCTAGTAGCTTAACTCCCACACTATATACTCTAAAGATCTTCCACAAAGCATCTTTATCAACCCAATCATATGCCTTTTCCAGATCCATAAATGCTACATACAGATCCATCTGTTTTTCTAAGTATTTCTTACACACATTCTTCCAAGCAAACACCTGATCCGCACATCCTCTACCACTTCTGAAACCACACTGCTCCTCCTCAGTTTGATGCTCTTCTCAATCAATACCTTCCCATACAATTTCCCAGAATACTCAACAAACTTGTGTCTCTGTAGTTTGAACAATCACCTTTATCCCCTTTGGCAGTGTACAATGGCACTATGCATGCATTCTGCCAATCCTCAGGCACTTCACCATGATCCACATATACACTGAATATCCTTACCAACCAATCAACAACATAGTCACCCCCTTTCTTAATAAACTCAACTGTAGTACCATCCAAACCCGCCACCTTGCCGGATTTCATCTTCTGCTAAGCTTTGACTACCTCTTCTCTTTTAACCAAACCATTCTCCCTGACCCTCTCATGTTGCACACCACCCCGACCAAAACACCCTACATCTGCCACTCTATCATCAAACACATTCAACAAACTTCAAAATATTCACTCCATCTCCTCACTTCATCATTACCTGTTATCACTTCCTCCCTTGCCCCCTTCACCAGTGTTCCCATTTGTTCTCTTGTCTTACCCATATTATTTACCTCCTTCCAAAACATCTCTTTATGCTCCCTAGTGTTTTATGATATTCTCTCACCCCAACTTTCATTTGCCCACTTTTTCAACCCTTAGACCTTCCTCTTGACTTCCTGCTGCTTTCTTTTATACATTTCCCAGTCATTTGCACTCCTTCCTCATAAGTACCATCCAAACGCCTCTTTTCTCTTTCACTAACAACTTTACTTCATCCCACCACTCACTACCCTTTCTGATCTACCCATCTCCCACTTTCTCATGCCACATGCATCTTTTGCACATGCCGTCACTGCTTCCCTAAATGCATCCCTATCTTATCCACTCCCCTCACATCATTTAATCTCACCTTTTGCCATTATACACTCAATCACTCTTGGTACTTCCTCAAACAATTCTCCTTTCCAAGCTCACTTACTCTCACCACTCTCTTCTCACCAACATTTTCTCTTCTTTTCTGAAAACTTCTACAAATCTTCACCTTCACCTCCACCAGGTGCCCCTCTCAGCACATTAACCTCTAAAAGTCTCTCTTTCACATACCTATCCATTAACTTGTAATCAAATAATGCGGGAGTGGGGGCTGGAAACCCTCCCCTTCTAGTGTTTCATTTTCTAAAAGTGGAAACAGAAGGAGTCAAGCAGGGAGCACTCATCCTTATCGAAGGCTCAGATTGAGGTGTCTGAATGTGTGTAGATGTAATCAAGATGAGAAGAAAGGAGAGATAGTTAGTATGTTTGAGAAAAGAAACCTGGATGTTCTGGCTCTGACTGAAATGAAGCTCAAAGGTAAAGTGGAAGAATGGTTTGGAAAAGTCTTACGAGTAAAGTCAGGAGTTGATGAGAGGACAAGAGTGGGTCAAACTTAAAGTGGATGGAAAGAGATGGGTGATTATTGGTGTTTATGTACCTGGTCATGTAAAGAAAGATCATGAGAAGTGAGTGTTATGGGAAAAGCCGTGTGTGTGTGTCTGCAGTTTTGGTGCACGGGACCGGGTAATAGTGATGGGTGATTTAAATGCGAAGGAGAGTAAAGTGGTAGTTGAAAGTATACTTGGTGTACATAGGGTATTCAGTTTTGTGAATGGAAATGGTGAGGAGCATGTGGATTTTTGTGCCAAAACAAGACTGGTGATTGGGAATATCTGGTTTAAAAAGAGTTATACATAAGTATATTTATGTAGACAGGAGGTCAAGAGAAAGGTGCAAGAGGTGAAAAAGAGGGCAAATGAGAGTTGGGGTGAGAGAGTATCATTAAATTTTAGGGAGAATAAAAAGATGTTCTGGAAGGAGGTAAATAAAGTGCGTAAGACAAGGGAGCAAATGGGAACTTCAGTGAAGGGCGCAAATGGGGAGGTGATAACAAGTAGTGGTGATGTGAGAAGGAGATGGAGTGAGTATTTTGAAGGTTTGTTGAATGTGTTTGATGATAGAGTGGCATATATAGGGTGTTTTGGTCAAGGTGGTGTGCAAAGTGAGAGGGTTAGGGAAAATGATTTGGCAAACAGAGAAAAGGTAGTAAAAGCTTTGCAGAAGATGAAAGCTGGCAAGGCAGCAGGTTTGGATGGTATTGCAGTGGAATTTATTAAAAAAGGGGGTGACTGTATTATTGACTGGTTGGTAAGGTTATTTAATGTATGTATGACTCATGGTGAGGTGCCTGAGGATTGGCGGAATGCATGCATAGTGCCATTGTACAAAGGCAAATGGGATAAGAGTGAGTGCTCAAATTACAGAGGTATAAGTTTGTTGACTATTCCTGGTAAATTATATGGGAGGGTATTGATTGAGAGGGTGAAGGCATGTACAGAGCATCAGATTGGGGAAGAGCAGTGTATTTCAGAAGTGGTAGAGGATGTGTGGATCAGGTGTTTGCTTTGAAGAATGTATGTGAGAAATACTTAGAAAAGCAAATGGATTTGTATGTAGCATTTATGGATCTGGAGAAGGCATATGATAGAGTTGATAGAGATGCTCTGTGGAAGGTATTAAGAATATATGGTGTGGGAGGCAAGTTGTTAGAAGCAGTGAAAAGTTTTTATCGAGGATGTAAGGCATGTGTACGTGTAGGAAGAGAGGAAAGTGACTGGTTCTCAGTGAATGTAGGTTTGCGGCAGGGGTGTGTGATGTCTTCATGGTTGTTTAATTTGTTTATGGATGGGGTTGTTAGGGAGGTGAATGCAAGAGTTTTGGAAAGAGGGGCAAGTATGAAGTCTGTTGCGGATGAGAGAACTTGGGAAGTGAGTCAGTTGTTGTTCGCTGATGATACAGCGCTGGTGGCTGATTCATGTGAGAAACTGCAGAAGCTGGTGACTGAGTTTGGTAAAGTGTGTGAAAGAAGAAAGTTAAGAGTAAATGTGAATAAGAGCAAGGTTATTAGGTACAGTAGGGTTGAGGGTCAAGTCAATTGGGAGGTAAGTTTGAATGGAGAAAAACTGGAGGAAGTAAAGTGTTTTAGATATCTGGGAGTGGATCTGGCAGCGGATGGAACCATGGAAGCGGAAGTGGATCATAGGGTGGGGGAGGGGGTGAAAATTCTGGGAGCCTTGAAGAATGTGTGGAAGTTGAGAACATTATCTCGGAAAGCAGAAATGGGTATGTTTGAAGGAATAGTGGTTCCAACAATGTTGTATGGTTGCGAGGCGTGGGCTATGGATAGAGTTGTGCACAGGAGGATGGATGTGCTGGAAATGAGATGTTTGAGGACAATGTGTGGTGTGAGGTGGTTTGATCGAGTAAGTAACGTAAGGGTAAGAGAGATGTGTGGAAATAAGAAGAGCATGGTTGAGAGAGCAGAAGAGGGTGTTTTGAAATGGTTTGGGCACATGGAGAGAATGAGTGAGGAAAGATTGACCAAGAGGATATATGTGTCAGAGGTGGAGGGAACGAGGAGAAGTGGGAGACCAAATTGGAGTGAAAAAGATTTTGTGTGATTGGGGCCTGAACATGCAGGAGGGTGAAAGGAGGGCAAGGAATAGAGTGAATTGGATCGATGTGGTATACCGGGGTTGATGTGCTGTCAGTGGATTGAATCAGGGCATGTGAAGCGTCTGGGGTAAACCATGGAAAGCTGTGTAGGTATGTATATTTGCGTGTGTGGACGTATGTATATACATGTTTATGGGGGTGGGTTGGACCATTTCTTTCGTCTGTTTCCTTGCGTACCTCGCAAACGCGGGAGACAGCGACAAAGAAAAAAAAAAAATATTTATGTAGGAGAGATGGTCAAAAATAAAAGCTATTGTATAATATAAATTACTGATCAGAAGCTAGTTATGAAAGTTTTGGATTCAATCTTGTGATTCAGATAATGTTTTATTTTAGTTGCAAAAAAGAATTACATATAACTGAAAGATAGAATTATCAACCTTCTAATTCCCCTAAATGTAAATTTTTGTGAGACGTGACTCCTCTAGATGCAAGTATATGCATCAAACTTTGCACATCTTTCTCAAAGCCATCTGCCCGGTCTGGTTGATTGCCAGGTTGGCAGTGCATGATAGTTTCTCCCTGCAGTCAGTCATCCACTATCTGTGCAAAAGATTGCATATTCTCATGAGTTTTCTAGAGGGCAACTGAGCAGCTTTTAGCTGTACTTAAGAGAATCATCCACATGATTCAGATTACTTGACAATGATGATCTGTCCACAGATCTTGATACAATGATTTCATGGAGACTGACTCCCCCAGCACTGAAAGCTGACCAAGAGAGGGGAGGGGACTGCGTTCCTTCCACAAGGAGGCAGTGCTGCCAAAACCTACTTGAACTTGACAGCCCTGCATCTGACTGATGAAGTTGGTAATTCTATCCACTTACATAATTTCACTTTTATAACAAAAATTTTAGGAATCGTATTAACAAAAAAAAAAAAACATAGAACATGATAATATTCAGAAATGAATTTTTCAGTGTAAAATAATCAATAAAAGGCACCTGGTCATTACAATAAGAAAGAATTTACAAAAATCAAGCCATAATCAGTCCTAAATTTTCAAGCATAGGTAAAATAAATGATAAGACATGTCTACTGGCAACTCATACACCACTCAGGCCTTATAATGCACTGTGCTGACAAAACTGCAAAACCTCAAAACATTATTAATGTGATTGTAGAGGACAAAATATACTTCTGAAATAATTTTTTCTAAAACATCTGAGTGTGAAGGTGGGATTTGATGATATTGGTGAGATAGTTGGCAAATAGTGAGTGTCTGGAGTAAGGGAGAATGGAAGTTTTCTATTGGGTGTGTGTGCTGAGAAGAGTTTATTCCTTGGAAACACCACTTTTCAACATAAGATGTTCCACAGATATATGTGCATGAGAAACAATGGAACAAAAGAACAAAACGGTTTGATTGATCATGTGGCAGTGTACAAAAGGCTGTGCTGGATGCTACAGTTAGGAGGGATTATTTCAAGATTCAGACCATTTTACAATTGCTGTGGAAGTGAGGATCAGAGAAGTGGAGGTATGGTGTAAGGAAGGCTGGAGAGGTAAAAGTGTTGGCAAGCAAGAAGTTGAATCAGAAAGAATGCAAGGAGCATGAAAGGAGGGTGACAGATTTTACATGAAAGTGCAGTAAGTGTAGGGATTTATATTTGAAAAAGGTCCTCAAAATGTTTAGAGAAAGATTGTTAAAGGTTGGAGAATTAGTAGTTGGATACAATGCTGTGAGGTATACGAATAAAAGGGGAAATGCAGAGTGGATGGATGAGATTAACAATGCTGTGGAAAAGAAGAAAAAGGCTTAAAAGGAATGTACCAGTGGAAGTTCAGGAAGGAGGTGAAAAATGAAAAAAGTGGATGTAAGAGCGGATATGTAAATGTCAGAAGCAAGGAAGGGGAGTTGCTGAATCAAAACTAGGAAATGAAAGGATGAGGGAAAGAGCCTTTTGAAGAACTCATGAAAGTGGGAAACGGTGAGTCAGCAGTTGTTACATGCATGGTTATGGAGGATGGAAGGAAAACAAAAGCAAGAAGGGAGGTCAAAAGGACAATAATGAGGTTGAAAGTAGGAAAGGTACCAAGTGTGGATGAGATTATGGCATAAATAAAGTATGGAAGAGAAGCCATGACAGAGTGGATTGATTGAGAAGTAATTTAATATGGAAACGGGGGGTTGTGCCTGAGGAATGGGTGAAAGGTATTTTTGTTCCTTTATTCAAAGAAAAAGGTGCAAGGGATGTATGTAGCAATTACAGGGAATAGAATGTTAAGTATACCATGAAAAGTATATGCAAGAGTGTTGCTGATAAAGTGATGGGAATGAGTGACTACAAAAAAGTTAGAAATATGGGTTTTTTTGGAAAGAATGAATGAGGAAAAGTATCTTAACAAAAGCTAATAAGTTGTAGGAAGCATTTATGGATCTAAAGAAAGTGCATGACAGAGTCAAGTGAAATGCTTTATGGGATGTGTTAAAGATCTAAGGGGTAGGGAGACAATTGTTGAACAGTGTTAAAGCCTTTTATAGAGGAGTAAATCCATGTGTAAGAATGGTCGGAGAGTTGAGTGAAGGTTATGTCACCATGGCTATTTAACATGTATATGGTGAGAGTGATGAGAGATCAAAACTATGAAAAGACAGTGCAGAAATGGAATGTAGTGGTAAGGAATGGTGGCTTGTGGCAAGCCTGTTTGCAGATGATACTGTGTTGTTGCTAAGACTGAGGAGGGGTTGCAGATGGTTGTAAATGTGTTTTATGAAGTTCACGAGCACTTGCATTTGAAAGTAAATGCTAGTAAAATTAATGGTGTTTAAAAGGAAATAGAGTGAAAGTATATATTTTGCAAAGCACTATAGAGTGAGTGAAGAAAAGGTGTTATAGATAAGGTTTAGAAAGACTGGAAGAAGTGACAGAATTTAAGTATTTAGAAGCTATCTTTGTTAAGTTTGATGATATGGAAGGAGAGATAAGGGAGAGAGATATACAGGGTAGAAGAACCATTGGGCCCTTTAATAGATGATTGAGGGGTAGAGGTGTAAGTATGGAAGTGAGGAAAGGATGAAAGGACAGCACAATCCTCCCAACCCTGAACTATGCAGCTGTAACATGGACATGGAATTTCCGAGTCAAAAAAGTTTAGAATCTAGGTTGTGGAAATGAGTTATTTGAGTGAAGCATGTGGTATTGCTTGATGAAATGATGAAAGGATCTAGGGGGTGTATGAGAGATTTGGTATGGCAGGAAATGCAATGGGAATCAATTGTGGAGTGGTAGAGTGGGTAAACTGCCTTACTTTGAGGTAGTTTGAACATGTGGAAAGAGTGCAATATGGGAAGCTTACAAGGAGAAAGTTTAACAGTATGATTAAAGGGATTGGTGTGAGAGATAGATTGGAAAATAGAGTGGAAGAGTACTGGGGGGGGGGAGAGAAATGGTGGAAGAATGTGTGGAATGGTGCATGTGAGGTAGACATGACAGAAGAATTGGGCATCAGAGATATACACAGAAAACATGTGATATATAAAAAAATATAGTACATCTGTACTCACATGTGTAACAAAGTTCATATCAATATTTTTTCAGGCTATTCAAGCCCATCAGCATAGCTAACTCTGCCAGCCACATGATGCATCCTTGTCGTATAACACAACATGTATATACTCACTTTATTACACCAGTATTATAGTTTCCTTACTCTTATATGTATATGCAGTTTCTGTGTGCTTATTTCTCCTATTGCAAATGATTTACGTTTAGGTAATTGCCATATATATACATATATCTACACACTATACAAATACATATATGTACATATATTTGCAAGCTATACTATTCTATTTTAGTAACTGCTTTTCGTATGGTATATCTCAAAACATGGATCCTCAGACATCAGAGTCCTCATTATAATCGATTTCAGTCTTTTCCAATACATATCATTAAATCATATATGTAGTCATTTTTTATATCACAAAACATGATTTTTTCTATTATGAAGTCAGTGAACTTGAACAGCTTGGAGCTGTTGGCTGTTTCCTTTACAAAACCATAATACTAGTCTGTTTCAATCATTATCTTCTCTATCAAATCACTTCCAAAATTCTCTAAGAAAAAGTCCAGCTCCTTGGAATTCTTAGTGATAGAATAAATACCTGTAATACCTGAATTACCATTATCAAAACGTGGAGTGATTATGTTAACATCCATTCATGCCCTTGAGGCAAATAGCAGATGTGATAAGGCACCTCCCCTCCTCATATTGGTAATGGGAATCATCTTCACCCTTACTGCTGACAATATCATGCTCTTTTTCCTCCTGTCCTCCTCTTACCACATCATTATGAAAACTATGTCCACTTTATTCACAACCACTTTCCCCTAAAATGCCCTAATAAGGTAACTAAAAGTTACTAAAAAGTTAACTAAAAAGTAACTAAAAGTTGTTATATTGCTTGCTTCGTCACTGTAATGGATTTTGACATCTCGAGTGGAAAAAATATGGACTAATGTATGGAAATACCCTCTTAGATGCAAGTAAATTCTGAATAATCACCACTCCTACAGCCATTAGCAGACTTTTTATAAATGAAATCCCACCTATAGGGTGCTGGCATTCAACTCCTGGAGCCAAAGCATCACATGTATTGGATATCAGCTGTCGTTGGTTTAAAATCTTCCTCAGTATTCCATCCCAATAGAAGCTTCAAATGATGTTTTGTTGTCGTGAACCCTGGAGCACTTTTTTTGTCCTTTGGTAATGAATGTCCTAGCTGAAATTCCTTTACTGAGTAAGCCAATCTCATCCACATCAAAACCTTCCTCAACAGTTTTCCTTGAATACTCACAGTACCATCCTGGTGCCCTGTTACTGTCTTAACAGTGGCAGCCTCCCCACTCTTACCAATGTTATGCACACTCTGATGCCTTTTAAATCTCTCAAACCATCCCTTATTGCACCATAAGTGTTCTTCTCACTTATCTCACAGATTTCACACCGCAAATTATTAAGTAATAACTTGGCCTTCTCGATAACTAAATTGTTATTGGCATGTTCTGATATTCAAACTGGATACAATGGAGGATTTCCATATGTTCTATCACATGACTTCTTTACAATGGCTTAGCTCTTAATGGGGTGCCACATAAAGAGATTGATCTTATTTTATCATTATTTTCCCTGGATACTGCATTGTGAAACCCACAGACATGGCTTTAGTCATGAGTTTCAGGCCATCATCAAACTTCCTTAGCATCTATGATTTCACATCCATTATGATAGCCTTATGTCCTGTACTTCCCTGAGTACCTTTTAGATTCTTGGCAGACATAATGATGTGGTTATGCTTACTTTGTAGGCAGAGCAAACCATGACAAACTCTGGCAAAAGCAATCACTTGATGCAACATGTTTTTCTTTCCAACTGATCACCAGTGGGTGGGATACAAATCAAAACATATTCTACAAGTGGATGAAATACAAATAAAAAAGTACTTAACCATGACATCATTATAAACTTCATGGTGAGTAAAGATGTACCGGAATATGATAAATTTTATCACTAAAAGAAAAGAACATTTTCCACATCAAAGATACGAGGGAATATTTCTTTTAATCTATTAACCAAGAGTTTTTACATATCTTTATCCAAGCTTGTATCCTAATTTTCAACTATCAAAATGCTGCTATTCAAGCTATCATTAAATGAGGTCTACTGTTATGGTATCTTTTTATAATTAAACCACATTATCACTTACACTTTGTTCTTGAAATATTGTACGACATTCTTGTCAATTAATACTATACAGCATTATTTTTCCCACTCATTCCATGCGTGCTGTAGAAGGTGACTAAAGGGGAAGGGAGCGGGGGCCTGAAAGCCCTCCCCTCCTTGTATTTTAACTTTCTAAAAGGGGAAACAGAAGGTGTCATGCAGGGAGTGCTCATCTTCCTCAATAGCTCAGATTGGGGTGTTTGAATGTGTGTGGATGTAACCAAGATGAGAAAAAAGGAGAGATAGGTAGTATGTTTGAGGAGAGGAACCTGGATGTTTTGGCTCTGAGTGAAACAAAGCTCAAGGGTAAAGGGGAGGAGTGGTTTGGGAATGTCTTGGGAGTAAAGTCAGAGGTTGGTGAGAGGACAAGAGCAAAGGAAGGACTACCACTAGTCCTGAAGCAGGAGTTGTAGGAGTATGTGATAGTGTAAAAAAGTAAACTCTACATTTATACAGGTAAAACTGAGAGTGGATGGAGAGAGATGGGTGATTACTGGTGCCTATGCACCTTGTCATGAGAAGAGAGATCATGAGAGGCAAGCCTTTTGGGAGCAGCTGAGTGAGTGTGTTAGCAGCTTAGATGCACGAAACCGGGTTATAGTGATGAGTGATATGAATGCAAAGGTGAGTAATGTGGCAGTTGAGGATATAATTGCTGTACATGGGGTGTTTAGTGTTGTAAATGGAAATGGTGAAGAGCTTGTAGACTTCTGTGCTGAAAAAGGACTGGTGATTGGGAATACCTGGTTTAAAAAGAGACATATACATAAGTATATGTATGTAAGTAGGAGAGATGGCCAGAGAGCATTACTGGATTAAGTGGTAATTGATAGGCATGTGAAAGAGAGAACTTTTGGATGTTAATGTGCTGAGAGGGGCAACTGGAGGGATGTCTGCTCATTATCTTGTGGAGGTGAAGGTGAAGATATGTAGAGGTTTTCAGAAAAGAAGAGAGAATGTTGGGGTGAAGACAGTGGTGAGAGTAAGTGAGATTGGAGAGGAGACTTGTGTGAAGAAGTACCTGGAGAGATTGAGTGCAGAATGGAAAAAGGTGAGAACAAATGACCTAAGGGGAGTTGGGGAGGAATGGGATGTATTTAGGGAAGCAGTGATGGCATGTGCAAAAGATGCCTGTGGTATGAGAAAGGTGGGAGGTGGGCAGATTAGCTAGGGTAGTGAGTGGTCGGATGAAGAAGTAGGATTGTTAATGAAAGAGAAGAGAAAGGCATTTGGATGACTTTTGCAAGGAAATAGTGCAAATGAATGGGAGATGTATAAAAGAAAGAAGCAAGAGGTCAAGAGAAAAGTGCAAGAGGTGATTTTTTTTTTTTTTTCTTTTTATACTTTGTCATTGTCTCCCGCGTTTGCGAGGTAGCGCAAGGAAACAGACGAAAGAAATAGCCCAACCCCCCCCATACACATGTATATACATACGTCCACACACGCAAATATACATACCTACACAGCTTTCCATGGTTTACCCCAGACGCTTCACATGCCTTGATTCAATCCACTGACAGCACGTCAACCCCGGTATACCACATCGCTCCAATTCACTCTATTCCTTGCCCTCCTTTCACCCTCCTGCATGTTCAGGCCCCGATCACAGAAAATCTTTTTCACTCCATCTTTCCACCTCCAATTTGGTCTCCCTCTTCTCCTCGTTCCCTCCACCTCCGACACATATATCCTCTTGGTCAATCTTTCCTCACTCATTCTCTCCATGTGCCCAAACCACTTCAAAACACCCTCTTCTGCTCTCTCAACCACGCTCTTTTTATTTCCACACATCTCTCTTACCCTTACGTTACTCACTCGATCAAACCACCTCACACCACACATTGTCCTCAAACATCTCATTTCCAGCACATCCATCCTCCTGCGCACAACTCTATCCATAGCCCACCCCTCGCAACCATACAACATTGTTGGAACCACTATTCCTTCAAACATAGCCAAAATATTTTTGCTTTCCGTGATAATGTTCTCGACTTCCACACATATCACTTCCAAGAGGTGATAAAGAGGGCAAATGAGAGTTGGGGTGAGAGGGTATCATTAAATTTTAGGGAGAATAAAAAGATGTTTTGGAAGGAAGTAAATAAAGTGCATAAGACATAACAAATGGGAACATCGGAGAAGGGGGCTAATGAGGAGGTAATAACAAGTAGTGGTGAAGTGAGAGGGAGATGGAGTGAGTATTTTGAAGGTTTGTTGAATGTGTTTGATGATAGAGTGGCAGATATATAGTGTTTTGATTGAGGTGGTGTGCGTAATGAGGGGTCAGGGAGAATGATTTGGTAAACAGAGAAGAGGTAGTAAAAGCTTTGCAGAAGATGAAAGGCGGCAAGGTGGCGGGTTTGGATGATATTGCAGTGGAATTTATTAAAAAAGTAAGTGACTGTGTTGTTGATTGGTTGGTGAGGATATTCAATGTATGTATGGTTCATGGTGAAGTGCCTGAGGGTTGGCAGAATGCATGCATAGTGCCATTGTACAAAGGCAAAGTGGATAAAGGTGAGTGTTCAAAATGCAGAAATAAGTTTCCTGAGTATTCCTAGGAAATTATATGGGAGGGTATTGATTGAGAGGGTGAAGGCATGTACAGAGCATCAGATTGGGGAAGAGCAGTGTGGTTTCAGAAGTGGTAGAGGATGTGTGGATCAGGTATTTGCTCGGAAGAATATACGTGAGAAATACTTAGAAAAACAGATGGATTTGTATCTAGCATTTATGGATCTAGAGAAGGCATATGTTTGAGTTGATAGAGATGCTCTGTGGAAGGTATCAAGAGTATATGGTGTGGGAGGTAAGTTGCTAGAAGCAGTGAAAAGTTTTTATCAAGGATGTAAGGCATGTGTATGAGTAGGAAGAGAGGAAAGTGACTGGTTCCCAGTGAATGTCAGTTTGCAGCAGAGGAACATGATGTCTCTATGGTTGTTTAATTTGTTTATGGATGGGGGTTGTTAGGGAGGTGAATGCAAGAGTTCTGGAGAGAGGGGCAAGTATGCAGTCTGTTGTGGATGAGAGGGCTTGGGAAGTGAGTCAGTTGTTGTTCGCTGATGATACACCCCTGGTGGCTGATTCGGGTGAGAAACTGCAGAAGCTGGTGACTGAGTTTGGTAAAGTGTGCGAAAGAAGACAGCCGAGAGTAAATGTGAATGAGAGCAAGGTTATTGGGTTCAGTAGGGTTAGGGGACAAGTCAACTGGGAGGTAAATCTGAATGGAGAATAACTGGAGGAAGTGAAGTGTTTTAGATATCTGGGAGTGGATTAGGCAGCAGATGGAACCTTGGAAGCGGAAGTGAGTCACAGGGTGGGGGAGGGGTCGAAGGTTCTGGGAGCAATGAAGAATGTGTGGAAGGTGAGAATATTATCTCTAGGAGAGCAAAAATGGATATGTATGAAGGAATATTGGTTCCAACAATGTTATATGGTTGTGAGTCATGGGCTATAGATAGGGTTGTGCAGAGGAGGGTGGATGTGTCGGAATTGAGATGTTTGAGGACAATATGTGGTGTGAGGTGGTTTGATCGAGTACGTAATAATAGGGTAAGAGATGTGTGGTAATAAAAAGAGTGTGTTTGAGAGAGCGGAAGAGGATGTATTGAAATGGTTTAGTCACATGGAGAGAATGAGTGAGGAAAGATTGACAAAGAGGATATATGTGTGAGAGGTGGAGGGAATGAGAAGTGGGGGACCAAATTTGAGGTGGAAGGATGGAGCGAAAAAGATTTTGAGCGATCGGGGCCTGAACAGGAGGGTGAAAGGCGTGCAAGAAATAGAGTACATTGGAACAATATGGTAAATCAGGGTCGACATGCTGTCGATGGATTGAAACATGGCATGTGAAGCTTCTGGGGTAAACCATGGAAAGTTTTGTGGGGCTTTTGTTGTCTTTTCCTAGTGCTACCTCATGTGCACATGGGAAGGGGGATGCCATTTTCATGTGTGGCGGGGTGGCGGCAGGAATAGATGAAGGCAGCATGTACGAATATGTACATGTGTATATATGTATGTTTATATGTATGTATGTATGTTTATTTATTATACTTTGTCGCTGTCTCCCGCGTTAGCAAGGTAGCACAAGGAAACAGACAAAAGAATGGTCCAACCCACCAACATACACATGTATATACATGTCCACACATGCACATATACATACCTATACATTTCAACTTATAAATATATATACATACACAGACAATACATATATACACATGTACATAATTCATACTTGCTGCGTTTATTCATTCCTATCGCCACCCCACCACACATGAAGTGACAACTCCTTCCCCCGCATGTGCATGAGGTAGCGCTAGGAAAAGACAACAAAGGCCACATTCATTCGCACACAGTCTCTAGTTGTCATGTATAATGCACCAAAACAACAGCTCCCTTCCCACATCCATGCCCCACAAAACTTTCCATGGTTTACCCCACAAGCCTCACATGCCCTGGTTCAATCCATTGACGGCACGTCAACCCTGGTATACCACATCATTCCAATTCACTCTATTCCTTGCACGCCTTTCACCCTCCTGCATGTTCAGGCCCAGATTGCTCAAAATTTTTGTATGTATGTATACGTTGAAATGTATAGGTATGTATATGTGCATGTGGGGCGTTCATGCATATACATGTATGGGTGGGTTGAGCCATTCTTTAGTCTGTTTCCTTACACTACCTTGCTGATGCGGGAGACAGCGACAAGATATAATAAAAAAGAATTCTTTAATGCAGAAGTGTTAAAATTGACATAATGAAGTAAAAGCAAATCAATTTACCAATCATATAAGACTGATAATTAAATCTTTGGCAGAAAATCAAAATGTCATACATGTGGATATGGCCTTAATAATTGGAAGGACTGCATACATGCCATTATTACTGCTTCATTATAATATTCACTTATATAGTTTGAATAACGCATTGCTATCGTCAAGAATCAAACTAAAAAATAATATTTTAACCTTAAAAACTTAGTAACAGCTCAAACTCCTGTCCACAACCAACTGCTGGACTCTTCAGCTTGTATCTCCCTTCAAGATGATAAAATGTCAATTTTTCACAAGCTCTTAACCTCTCATAAACACTTGCTCTCTTACAATTTCTTCTGCCCTGACAGGTTCTTGGTCTTTTATAGTCCATAGCATATGTCAAGCAACAAAATTCTGCAGTTTTTGGCAAAAATAATTCTACTTTTCTTACAGATTACACTGTCTACAACTCTGACAAGTTCTTGACTTGTTACAAGTTTATGATATCAAATTTTCATCCTTTTCATGACCTAGGCTCTATCAAAACTTTCAACCATTCACAGTCTAGCTATCTGTCACGTTTCAAAAAGAATAATTTTCAGCCTCGCAGTACTCAACCTCTCAGAAATTATCAGTTTTTAAACATGGAATGATTTTCAGCCTTATAATACTCATCCTCAGAGAAATGTTCAGTCCTCAAATACCACATGCTTTGTAAATCTTCTAATCTATCAGTATTATTATTAATATTCTTGTATTCTCCTTTCATGAATTCACAAATTTTCAAATACTTAAATATCCCTTTTGGGTCTTCCTCTCACCTGGTGTGCATGTCTGTCAACCATGCCCATCATCTGCTGCTCCATCCTTTTCACCTTAAGAGTGTACTTCTTCTTAAGTCGATCCACAGCTGTCAGTAGTGCTCTGTGAACAGATTTTCCCATGGTTATTGTCTGTACAGATCCCTCATACTTCAAAGTCCTAAATAAGGATGACATTCACAAGCAAACAACTGAAACCTTATCATTAGGGGTCACCGCCAGACAGATCACACTTGACTTAGCAGATGACATCATTAAAGTTGAATCACATCTTCCTAAACCTCTACATGTACCATTATTATCAATACTTAGTTTACTACAAATCTACAGCCTACACTGAGGATTTAGTTTGACGAGGAGTACGGGCAAATCTGACCACAATCAAAGTAAATTCAAAGTGATAGGATATTTTCTGTTTACTTATGTTACTGATTCCATTTCTATTTACTATGAGTTAATCCAGCACATACAGCCTTTCAGTTCATTCAAATATATCCTCAACTCATTTTCAGTGTACTGAAATGAACACAGTCTTTCAAACTTTTACTTTTTTTTTTCATATTCATTTTGTGTAAAAAATCATCAGGTGAGGGTAATGTTTCTATTCATATTTCCTCCCTTATACACGGAATGCTTCTGCAATACACACAACATTCAATCTTCTAGACTACTCATCTCTCTGAACTTAGCAATCAACTGTGCATATATGTATATGCCATCTGAATTCTCAAATCAATTATTAGACCCTTAATATATTTGCCCATCTCATATGTAGTTTCTGTCTTCTCATACCTTCAACCATGTTATCATATATCTTAATTCATGCCATCACCTATCATTTACCCTAAGTTTATCTTCTTATCAGGCTTTCATCCGTGAACCTTTCTAATGAAATAAAGGACATCACATATGTTCCTCACACTTTTATTTTTCAAACTCTACTGATACCCCTAACTCCTGTTGTACTATGCAGGTTACCAATCTATACTGTTCTCATTTTTTGACCTGCCAGGACCTATCAAAAATAAAGTTTTACATCCACACCTTAGGACTAGAACATGTATTCCAGTAAGCAAACTTCTTGAACACAACATGCAACTTAATGACATCATCCTCAGTGCACCTCCAACTCTTCTAATTCTTATTTCTCTCCTCCCAACAGTAACTTTCTTGCTTATCCATGTAAACTGTCAGTACCAACTACATAATTTCCATTAAACTTCCAATTCTTCTAAACTCACTAATACTGCATGGTGACTATCTGTCTTCTCTACTTTCAATTTTCTCCTCCAGTGCATGTCATTTACTCTGACCTCTTTTCCACCTAATATCTGCTTAGGCTTATCTTCATATGATAACTGTGGTAACTTCCATATTCTACCATGGTTCAGTTGTACCTGACAATTTTCCAATTTCATTTCCATCATACATAATGCCCTTTCATTAGCCATCAGGTAATATTACACATCTCTAAAGCACTTTTACATGTATATGAGTTCATGTATAGCAAAGAAATTAATCATATTGCAGTTTACCCAAACTTGAGCATTGCTACTGAAAGAGTGTTTAACAGCATTCCAGCAGTTTTTTGTGATCAGTAAAGATGGTTAAGATTTTTTCATTTTTCTATTCACTATTCCATACAAACAGAAACCACCAACATCATTATTTTCTCTAAACCTTGATCCATTTGTGTACCTGCTGAATAAAAAAAATTGGTTTAAATACCAACTTCACTAGATAATTCTTCTTTACTCACTTGTGAGTTCACTAACCATTTCAACAGGATCAGCCACAATCCTACAATAAACCCTTTTATCATTTAGCTGTTATTTATTTATTTATTTTGCTTTGTCGCTGTCTCCCGCATTAGCAAGGTAGCGCAAGGACACAGACGAAAGAATGGCCCAACCCACCCACATACATACACATCCACACAAGCAATATATACATACCTATACATCTCAACGTATACATATATATACACACACAGACATATACATATATACACATGCACATAATTCATACTGTCTGCCTTTATTCATTCCCATCGCCACCCCGCCACACATGAAAAATAATCACCCCCTCCCCTTAAATGTGCGCGAGGTAGCGCTAGGAAAAGACAACAAAGGCCACTTTCGTTCACATCCAGTCTCTAGCTGTCATGTAACAATGCACCGAAACCACAGCTACCTTTCCACATCCAGGCCCCACACAACTTTCCATGGTTTACCCCAGACGCTTCACATGCCCTGGTTCAATCCATTGACAGCACGTCGACCCCGGTATACCACATCATTCCAATTCACTCTATTCCTTGCATGCCTTTCACCCTCCTGCATGTTCAGACCCCGACCACTCAAAATCTTTTTCACTCCATCTTTCCACCTCCAATTTGGTCTCCCACTTCTCCTCGTTCCCTCCACCTCTGACACATACATCCTCTTGGTCAATCTTTCCTCCCTCATTCTCTCCATGAGACCAAACCATTTCAAAACACCCTCTTCTGCTCTCTCAACCACACTCTTTTTATTACCATGCATCTCTCTTACCCTATTATTACTTACTCGGTCAAACCACCTCACACCACATATCGTCCTCAAACATCTCATTTCCAGCACATCCACCCTCCTCTGCTCAACTCTATCCATAGCCCATGCCTCACAACCATATAATTATCACTAATATTATCATTATCATCATTATTGTTATTATTATTATTTTCTTTTCTTACTATCTGATCACTGTTTCCTGCATTAGCAAGGTAGTGCCAGGAACGGACAAAGAAAGGCTGCATCTGCTCACATGCATTCTCTATGTTATTCTTTGTAACTCTGTGTAACTCTAGCTTCATGTGTAATGTCCCAAAACTGCAGCTCCTTATCCACAAGCAGGCCCTTCAGACCTTTCCATGGTTTATCCCTGGATGCTTCACACATAGAACCAGTCGAACATTCAAGTAATTTTTATGTCCCTATGAAAGTGTATGCAGGATATTATGTTACTCACCCCCACATATGTCTGTTTGTAATTACAGTAAATCCATGTTCTAACAGACTAACTGGGGAGAAGGGTGGCCCATTAGAAGCCTAATTGCTTTAAATGCCAAATTTTTCTAGGGAGCAATAAGTAAAATATCAACAAGTGTAATTTAACCCTACCTTATCATTTCAAGGCTGGAGGTGTTCAGGAAATAGCAAAGACTTCCCTGAATCACAGGAAAATAGCTCCAGGGTCACCTGTAATCACCTCTTGGTCAAAAGTGGAACTTGCCTTAGGCACTAGCTACCCTCCCCATATTTATGGTGCTTAATCGTTTTCAGCAGTACTGAGGTGTCTTCTGAACCTCTTTGGACATACAACACTAATAACACTCTTATCTGCCATGATCTAATACAAAAAGACAAGCCTTTATGCCAAAATAATCACTGCAGTTGCATGAGAACATTAGCACCAAGTTTGATCAAGTGTTGCCCCAAGTGGGTGCATACAACAGACTGTTGGACAGTGACCAAGTTGTCTTATTTCATCTTCAAATTTCTACCTCAATCAACTTTGTAGGTTTGAGGGCACTAAAGATAACATTGCACCATTAAACTATTGTAAGTTAGTGTAATACCATATGAATGTCCACAGATAGAAAACTATATCTGTAACATAAAGAAAAAATGCACTGAACTGATATGTACCAGGTTGCAATATGTTCTGATGCTCAGCAGCTCGGACTGAGGTAGGAATCTTATAGACTATTCCATTAAAGCCCAAACTCAGTCCAATAGGTCCTAAATCTACCACACCAAATCTGTAATTTAATGGACGTTTACAAAAATCTTTATTACATCTCAAATTTAGTGTATCAAGGCCCAAAGGGTCCATTACAAGGTGAATTTCAATACATTAAAGTCCATTAGTTAGGGGATTTACTGTGCCCATTTTTTCATAATCACCTATTTGCACTTTAATGGAAGGGGATTCTACATTAATGGGGGCCCCATCTTTTGAACATTCTCTTCTTTTGTAAAACCTTTTAAACTTCTGTATGTCCTATGGATGTTCTATCCTTACATCTTTATATACTGTATGTCCTTTGGATGTCCTATCCCTACATTTTTACAAAAACTGTCACATTTTACATCATATATCTGGTTTAAGAGCTTAAAGGTTACGATCATATTAGCCCTCACTGGTGGGCAAGGTTAAGGTTTCCAGCACTTCCATATTATTCAGCTCTCTTAATTCAGGTACCATCTTTGTTGCCCTCCTCTGGACCTTCTCTCTTAGCTCTTGGTGCTTCTTTAGGCATGGCAACCAAACCAGAGAAGTTTATTCTAGTTTTGGTCTTTTGTAGGATATGAAAAGCTTGCTAAATATTTCCTCGTCCATATTCTTGAGAGCTATTGTACTTCTTACCAGCAGATATTTTGCCTCCTTAACTCTTGCGACAGGATAGGGATGATGTCAACTCCCATGTCCCTCTCAAACACAGAACCCTGAAGCTTTTTCCTACTAGATAATACTCATATTTGAGGCCTTCTTTCACTCTGTCGCATCTCTATGTCCTAAATGTATGTATGTCTGTGTGCACATCCTTGCTAGCACAATAACTCAAGAACAATACGTGATTGAAACTCCATACACTATAGGTATCCCCACTGGGTTGACAAAGTAATAATACATGGAGCACTCAGTTGTATAAATGGGCATGATAATTAAGAGGTTATTTACTAAATGAAGGAGCCAAACATTTTTCTCCTCCAAGGCTCAATCATCTGTTCCTGTTCCTCACTCATGCAGGAAACAGCAAACACACATGAAAGAAGAAAATTAGGATACACTGATTTTTTCATGAGCTGTATTTTAGGAGTGCTGAATCATAAGATAGTCAAATTCATAACATATATACATATATGTATTCGGCAAAGAAAAATATCATGGCAAATAAAAAGTCTTTTTTACTCTTGAAACATTGCAATGCAAGTGCCTCTTGTCCATCTATCTACTGAATGTAAGTCTCTACAGCAAGGCTTTAATATTTCATTTATATGATAAATATGAATATATGCATATATAGATCTTTACAATAACAATGGAAAACATTGAATAATCTCACCCATTAGCCTTTTTCAGGTCATTAATGAATTCTTGTGACTGCATGTGTCTTGCCTCAGAGTTCTTAGTCACCTTCTCTAGGGTGGCAACAAGGTCTTGTACCCGAGCCTTCAGTTGCCTCTCTCGCCTAAGGGCTTCCATGATCTCTGGAGATGAAGAGTCTACACCACTGTCACCATCTCCTTCAATATCCTGGGATTTATAAACATATTTGTATGTCATTAATCTGAAAACTGTGAAGTGTCTTGCAAAATAGATTTGGAAACATCAGGTACATCAAACATACAGAATCACACAAATTATGAAGTCATTTTGCACAAACCTAAACACAAATACAACTAGACTTTCAGATACACAGACTCAAGGTATGCAGTTTCACAGATGCATTGAACACAGACCTTGGCTAGTGCTAGAAATGTACTCCTGTTCAAAAGCGCTAACCAAAACAAGTGCTAAACAGGGCAATTATAATGGCTCCAGTGGAGATGCATATCAAAAACACCATTGCTCACTTATATGCATTATATATGGACTTCATTGGTACTGTAACAGCACAAAGTAATATTTGTGCAAACATGATTAATGTTTTGGATTAATTTTTGATTAATAACAATAATTCTTCATGATAAGAGCATCACCGAAGAATTTGGTTGGATATGCTTAATGCAATCATCATCTGCACATGTTGTATCCTGCACTTTTCACATCCAAACTCTTGCTTTTCTTGAATGCTTGCTCACATTACTTACAACTTTAGGCCTTTTTTTCAAAACAATATGAGCCTCTTGTATCCACAAAAGTAGGCAAAAGTAGGATATATAAATTGACCATTGTTCTTAAACATTTCAATTGTAACACACCCATCCTTTTCTGCACAATCATATCTATAGCCCATGCTCTGCATCCATATGATGATGCTGGGACTACTGTACCTTCAAACATACTAATATCTACCTTCCAAGATAGCAATCTCTCATTCCAAACATTCTTCATTGCTCCCAGAACTTCATCCCTCACCAACCCCATGACTCATCATTCCGTTTGCTGCCATGTCCACTCCCAGGTACTCAAATACTTCACTTCCTCCAATTTTTCTCCATTCAAACACATCCCATCTAGCCTGTCCCTTAACTCTACTAAACATAATAACCTTGCTTTATTCATATTTAATCTCAACTTCCTCCTTTACACACCCTTGCAAACTCAATCACAAACTTCTGCAACTTCAAACTCGAATCTGCCACCAGTGCTGTATCATTAGCAAACAACAATTGACTCATTTCCCAGGCCCTCTCATCCTTTACAGACTGCATAATTGCCCCTCTTTCCAGGACTTTTGCATTTTCTTCCCTCACCACCCTAACCATAAAAAGTTAAACAGCCATGGTAACATCACACACCCCTGCTGCAGACCAACCTTCACTTGGAGCAATTTCACATTCAATCTCTCCTGGTATTTCTTTGCATGTCTTTTTCCAGGCTCTCTTACTCTCACCATCCTTTTCACCAATATTGTTTCCTATTTTCTGAAAAACCTCTACAAATCTCTGCCTTCACCTCCTCAGGATAGTGATCAGATATTCCACCAGCTGCCCCTCTCAGGACATTTACACCCAAAAGTATCTCTTAAACACATATCAATTAATATGTAATCCAAAAATGCACGCTGACCATCTCTCCTACTCACATATTTATACTTGAGTATGTCCCCCTTTCTATACCAAGTATTCCCAATTACCAATTCTTTTTCAGCTCCACAAGCTGTTCACCATTTACATTCACAATACTGAATACCCTATGCTCCTAAATTATACCCTCAACTGCCACATTACTCACCTTCACATTCAAATCACCTGTCACTAACAACCAGTCTTTTATATCAAAACTGCTGACACATTCACTCAGCTGCTAGTAAAACACTTGTTTCTCATGACCTATTTTCTAATGACCAGGTGCATATGCACTAATAATTACCTCTCACCATCCACTTTCAGTTTTACCTACATCAGTCTAGAATTTACTTCCTTACACTTTTTCACACACTCCCACAGCTCCTGTTTTTGAAGTAGTGCTGCTCCTTCCTTAGATCTTGTTTTCTCACCTCACTTTACTCCTAAGACATTTCCAAACCATTCTTCTCCTTTACATTTGAGCTTTGTTTCACTCAGAGCCAGAATATCCAGGTTTCTTTCATCAAACATAATACCTATCTCTCCTCCCTTCTCATCTATGTTTCATCCACACACATTTACACAACTCAGCGAAGCCTTCGAGGAAGATGAGACTCCCTGTGTGGCTTCTGCTTTTGTTCCATTTTTTAGCAAATGAAAGACAGAAGGGGAGTTTCTAGTACTCTGCTTTCATCCCATTTAGTCACCTTGCATGACATAGAGGGAATACTGAGGAAGATTTCTTTTCCCCCTAGGGATATTTTTTTCATACATATTTACCATAGCCTGCGTTAGTGAGGTAGCGTTGAGAACACAGGATTGAGCCTTAGAGGGAATATCCTCACTTGGCCCCATTCTCTATCCCTGCTTTTGGAAAATATAGAAAAAAGAAGGGGAGGATTTCCAGCCCCTCGCTCCCTCCCCTTTTAGTCACCTTTTACGACATGCAGGGAATACATGGGAAGAATTTTTTCTCCCCTGTCCACTTATTTTTAGTGATTGGGGCCTGAACACGCAGGAGGGTCAAAGGTGTGCAGGGAATAGAGTGAATTGGAACGATGTGGTATACTGGGTCGCCATGCTGTCAATGGATTGAACCAGGGCATGTGAAGCATCTGGGGTAAACCATGGAAAGTTTTGTGGGGTCTGGATGTGGAAAGGGAGCTGTGGTTTCAGTGCATTATACATGACAGCTAGAGACTGAGTGTGAACAAATATAGCCTTTGCTGTCTTTTCCTAGCACTACCTCGCGCATGTGCGGGTGGAGGGTTAGTGTCATTTCATGTGTAGCAGGTTGGCAACAGGAATGAATAAAGGCAACAAGTATGAATTATGTACACGTGTATATACAGGTATATGTCTGTGTAAGTATACATATGTATACGTGGAAATGTATAAGTATGTATATGTGCATGTGTGGATGTGCATGTATATACATGAGCATGTGGGTGGGTTGGGCCATCAATTCATCTGTTTCCTTGTGCTACCTCGGTAACGCGGGAAAAAGCGACAAAGTATAATGAATATGAAAATATGTCTATATAAATATACATATGTATACGTTGAAATGTATAGGTATGTATATGTGCATGTGTGGATGAGTATGTATATACATGTGTATGTGGGTGATTGGGCCATTCTTTCGTCTGTTTCCTTGCACTACCTCAGTAACACGGGAGACAGTGACAAAGTATAACAGGCAGCGACAAAGCAAAATAAATAAATTTTTTTTTTTTTTTTTTTTGCTTTGTCGCTGTCTCCCGCGTTTGCGAGGTAGCGCAAGGAAACAGACAAAAGAAATGGCCCAACCCACCCCCATACACATGTATATACATACGTCCACACACGCAAATATACATACCTACACAGCTTTCCATGGTTTACCCCAGACGCTTCACATGCCCCGATTCAATCCACTGACAGCACGTCAACCCCGGTATATCACATCGCTCCAATTCACTCTATTCCTTGCCCTCCTTTCACCCTCCTGCATGTTCAGGCCCCAATCACACAAAATCTTTGTCACTCCATCTTTCCACCTCCAATTTGGTCTCCCTCTTCTCCTCGTTCCCTCCACCTCCGACACATATATCCTCTTGGTCAATCTTTCCTCACTCATTCTCTCCATGTGCCCACACCACTTCAAAACACCCTCTTCTGCTCTCTCAACCACGCTCTTTTTATTTCCACACATCTCTCTTTCCCTTACGTTACTCACTCGATCAAACCACCTCACACCACACATTGTCCTCAAACATCTCATTTCCAGCACATCCATCCTCCTGCGCACAACTCTATCCATAGCCCACGCCTCGCAACCATACAACATTGTTGGAACCACTATTCCTTCAAACATACCCATTTTTGCTTTCCGAGATAATGTTCTCGACTTCCACACATTCTTCAAGGCCCCCAGAATTTTCGCCCCCTCCCCCACCCTATGATCCACTTGCGCTTCCATGGTTCCATCCGCTGCCAGATCCACTCCCAGATATCTAAAACACTTCACTTCCTCCAGTTTTCCTCCATTCAAACTCACCTCCCAATTGACTTGACCCTCAACCCCACTGTACCTAATAACCTTGCTCTTATTCACATTTACTCTTAAGTTTCTTCTTTCACACACTTTACCAAACTCAGTCACCAGCTTCTGGTATGATCGAGTAAGTAACGTAAGGGTAAGAGAGATGTGTGGAAATGAAAAGAGCGTGGTTGAGAGAGGAGAAGAGGGTGTTTTGAAATGGTTTGGGCACATGGAGAGAATGAGTGAGGAAAGATTGACCAAGAGGATATATGTGTCGGAGGTGGAGGGAACGAGGAGAAGAGGGAGACCAAATTGGAGGTGGAAAGATGGAGTGAAAAAGATTTTGTGTGATCGGGGCCTGAACATGCAGGAGGGTGAAAGGAGGGCAAGGAATAGAGTGAATTGGAGCGATGTGATATACCGGGGTTGACGTGCTGTCAGTGGATTGAATCGGGGCATGTGAAGCGTCTGGGGTAAACCATGGAAAGCTGTGTAGGTATGTATATTTGCGTGTGTGGACGTATGTATATACATGTGTATGGGGGGGGTTGGGCCATTTCTTTCGTCTGTTTCCTTGCGCTACCTCGCAAACGCGGGAGACAGCGACAAAGTATAATAATAATAATAAAAAAGTTTGTTGAGTATTCCTGGGAAATTATATGGGAGGGGATTGATTGAGAGGGTGAAGGCATGTACAGAGCATCAGACTGGGGAAGAGCAGTGTGGTTTCAGAAGTGGTAGAGGATGTGTGGATCAGGTGTTTGCTTTGAAGAATGTATGCGAGAAATAATTAGAAAAACAAATGGATTTGTATGTAGCATTTATGGATCTGGAGAAGGCATATGATAGAGTTGACAGAGATGCTCTGTGGAAGGTTTTAAGAATATATGGTGTGGGAGGCAAGTTGTTAGAAGCAGTGAAAAGTTTTTATCGAGGATGTAAGGCATGTGTACGTGTAGGAAGAGAGGAAAGTGATTGGTTCTCAGTGAATGTAGGTTTGCGGCAGGGGTGTGTGATGTCTCCATGGTTGTTTAATTTGTTTATGGATGGGGTTGTTAGGGAGGTGAATGCAAGAGTTTTGGAAAGAGGGGCAAGTATGCAGTCTGTTGTGGATGAGAGAGCTTGGGAAGTGAGTCAGTTGTTATTCGATGATGATACAGAGCTGGTGGCTGATTCATGTAAGAAACTGCAGAAGCTGGTGACTGAGTTTGGTAAAAAAGAAGAAAGTTAAGAGTAAATGTGAATAAAGGGCAAGGTTATTAGATACAGTAGGGTTGAGGGTCAAGTCAATTGGGAGGTAAGTTTGAATGGAGAAAAGCTGGAGGAAGTAAAGTGTTTTAGATATCTGGGAGTGGATCTGGTAGCGGATGGAACCATGGAAGCGGAAGTGAATCATAGGGTGGGGGAGGGGGCGAAAATTCTGGGAGCCTTGAAGAATGTGTGGAAGTCGAGAACATTATCTCGGAAAGCAAAAATGGGTATGTTTGACGGAATACTGGTTCCAACAATGTTGTATGGTTGCGAGGTGTGGGCTATGGATAGAGTTGTGCGCAGGAGGGTGGATGTGCTGGAAATGAGATGTTTGAGGACAATATGTGGTGTGAGGTGGTTTGATCGAGTAAGTAACGTAAGGGTAAGAGAGATGTGTGGAAATAAAAAGAGCGTGGTTGAGAGAGCAGAAGAGGGTGTTTTGAAATGGTTTGGGCACATGGAGAGAATGAGTGAGGAAAGATTGACCAAGAGGATATATGTGTCGGAGGTGGAGGGAACGAGGAGAAGTGGGAGACCAAATTGGAGGTGGAAAGATGGAGTGAAAAAGATTTTGTGTGATAGGGGCCTGAACATGCAGGAGGGTGAAAGGAGGGCAAGGAATAGAGTGCATTGGATCAATGTGGTATACCGGGGTTGACGTGCTGTCAGTGGATTGAATCAGGGCATGTGAAGTGTCTGGGGTAAACCATGGAAAGCTGTGTAGGTATGTATATTTGCGTGTGTGGACGTATGTATACACGTGTATAGGGGTGGGTTGGGCCATTTCTTTTGTCTGTTTCCTTGCGCTACCTCGCCTTCTACGACACGCAGGGAATACGTGGGAAGTATTCTTTCTCCCCTATCCCCAGGGATAATATACATATTTATTTATTTATTCATATTGCTTTGTCACTGTCTCCCATGTTAGCGAGGTAGCGCAAGGAAACAGACGAAAGAATCGCCCAATCCACCCACATACACACATGCAGATATGCATACCTATACATTTCAATATATACATATATATACACACACAGACATATACATATATACACATGTACATAATTCATACTGTCTGCCTTTATTCATTCCCACTGCCACCCCACCACACATAAAATAACAACCCCCTACCCCCAAATGTGCACGAGGTAACGCTAGGAAAAGACAACAAAGTCCACAGTCGTTCACACTCAGGCTCTAGCTGTCATGTAATAATGCACTGAAACCACAGCTCCCTTTAAACATCCAGGCCCCACAGAACTTTCTATAGTTTACCCCAGACGCTTCACATACCCTGGTTCAATCCATTGACAGCACGTTGGCCCCGGTATACCACATCGTTCCAATTCACTCTACTCCTTGCACGCCTTTCACCCTCCTGTATGTTCAGGCCACGGTCACTCAAAATCTTTTTCACTCCATCTTTCCACCTCCAATTTGGTCTCCCACTTCTCCTCGTTTCCTTGACCTCTGACACATATATCCTCTTTGTCAATCTTTCCTCACTCATTCTCTCCATGTGACCACACCATTTCAAAACACCCTCTTCTGCTGTCTCAGCCACACTCTTTTTATTACCACACATCTCTCTTACCCTATTATTACTTACTCGACCAAACCACCTGACACCACATATTGTCCTCAAACATCTCATTTCTAGCACATCCACCCTCCTCTGCACAACTCTATCCATAGCAGACGCCTCACAACCATATAACATTGTTGGAACCACTATTCCTTCAAACGTACCCATTTTTGCTTTCCGAGATAATGTTCTCGACTTCCATATATTCTTCAATGCTCCCAGAACTTTCACCCCCTCCCCCACCCTATGATTCACTTCTGCTTCCATGGTTCCATCCGATGCCAAAGCCACTCCCAGATATCTAAAACACTTCTCTTCCTGCAGTTTTTCTCCGTTCAAACTTACCTCCCAATTGACTTGTCCCTCATCCCTACTGTACCTAATATCCTTGCTCTTATTCACATTTACTCTCAGCTTTCTTCTTTCACACACTTTACCCATGAATCAGCCACCAGCACTGTATCATCAGCAAACAGCAACTGACTCACTTCCCAAGCTCTCTCATCCACAACAGTCTGCATACTTGCCCCCCTTAACAAAAATTTTGCATTCACCTCCCTAACAACCCCATCCATAAACAAATTAAACGACCATGGAGACATCACACATCCCTGCCGCAAACCAACATTCACTGAGAAACAATCACTTTCCTCTCTTCCTACACATACACATGCCTTATATCCTAAATAAAAACTTTTCACTGCTTCTAACAACTTGCCTCCCACACCATATGTTCTTAATACCTTTCACAAAGCATCTCTATCAGCTCTATCATATGCCTTTGATAGATCCATAAATCCTACATACAAATCCATTTGCTTTTCTAAGTATTTCTCACATACATTTTTCAAAGCAAACACCTGATCCACACATCCTCTACCACTTCTGAAACCACACTGCTCTTCCCCAATCTGATGCTCTGTACATGCCTTCACCCTCTCAATCAATAACCTCCCATATGATTTCCCAGGAATACTCAACAAACTTATACCTCTGTAATTTGAGCACTCACTTTTATCAGGAGTCACACGGGGAGTGCTCATCCTCCTCGAAGGTTCAGATTGGGATGTCTAAATGTGTATGGATGTAGCCAAGGTGAGAAAAAAGGAGAGATAGGTAGTATGTTTGAGGAAAGGATCCTGGATGTTTTGACTCTGAGTGAAACGAAGCTCAAGGGTAAAGGGGATGAGTGGTTTGGAAATATCTTGGGAGCAAAGTCAGGGGTTAGTGAGAGGACAAGAGCAAGGGAAGGAGTAGCACTACTGAAACAGGAGTGGTGGGAGTATGTGATAGAGTGTAAGAAAGTAAACTCTAGATTGATATGGGTAAAACTGAAAGTGGATGGAGAGAGATGGGTGATTACTGGTGCATATTCACCTGGGCAGGAGAAGAAAGATCAAGAGAAGCAAGTGTTTTGGGAGCAGCTAAGTGAGTGTGTTAGTAGTTTTGATGCACGAGACCGGGTTATAGTGATGGGTGATTTGAATGCAAAGGTGAGTAATGTGGCAGTTGAGGGAATAATTGGTGTACATGGGGTGTTCAGTGTTGTAAATGGAAATGGTGAAGAGCTTGTAGATTTATGTGATGAAAAAGGATTGGTGATTGGGAATACCTGGTTTAAAAAGAGAGATATACATAAGTATATGTATGTAAGTAGGAGAGATGGCCAGAGAGCATTATTGGATTATGTGTTAATTGATAGGCACGTGAAAGAGAGACTTTTGGATGTTAATGTGTTGAGAGGTGTAACTGGAGGGATATCTGATCATTATCTTGTGGAGGCGAAGTTGAAGATTTGTAGGAGTTTTCAGAAGAGAGAATGTTGGGGTGAAGAGAGTGGGGAGAGTAAGTGAGCTTGGGGAGGAGACTTGTGTGAGGAAGTACCATGAGAGACTGAGTACAGAATGGAAAAAGGTGAGAACAAAGAAGGTAAGGGGAGTGGGGGAGGAATGGGATGTATTTAGGGAAGCAGTGATGGCTTGCGCAAAAGATGCTTGTGGCATGAGAAGCGTGGGGGGTGGGCAGATTATAAAGGGTAGTGAGTGGTGGGATCAAAAAGTAAGATTATTAGTGAAAGAGAAGAGAGAGGCATTTGGACAATTTTTGCAGGGAAATAATGCACATGAGTGGGAGATGTATGAAAGAAAGTGGCAGGAGGTCAAGAGAAAGGTGCAAGAGGTGAAAAAGAGGGCAAATGAGAGTTGGGGCGAGAGAGTATCATTAGATTTTAGGGAGAATAAAAAGATGTTTTGCAAGGAGGTAAATAAAGTGCGTTAGACAAGGGAATCAATGGGAACTTCAATGAAGGGGGCTAATGGGGAGGTGGTAACAAGTAGTGGTGATGTGATAAGGAGATGGAGTGAGTATTTTGAAGGTTTGTTGAATGTGTTTGATGATAGAGTGGCAGATATAGGGTGTTTTGGTTGAGGTGGCATGCAAGTGAGAGGGTTAGGGAAAATGATCTGGTAAACAGGGAAGAGGTAATAAAAGCTTTGCGGAAGATGAAAGCCGGCAAGGCAGCGGGTTTGGATGGTATTGCAGTGGAATTTATTAAAAAAAGGGGCGACTGTATTGTCGACTGGTTGGTAAGGTTATTTAATGTATGTATGACTCATGGTGAGGTGCCTGAGGATTGGAGGAATGCTTGCATAGGGCCACTGTACAAAGGCAAAGGGGACAAAGGTGAGTGCTCAAATTACAGAGGTATAAGTTTGTTGAGTATTCCTGGGAAATTATATGGGAGGGGATTGATTGAGAGGGCGAAGGCATGTACAGAGCATCAGACTGGGGAAAAGCAGTGTGGTTTCAGAAGTGGTAGAGGAAGTGTGGATCAGGTGTTTGCTTTGAAGAATGCATGAGAAATACTTAGAAAAGCAAATGGATTTCTATGTAGCATTTATGGATCTGGAGAAGGCATATGATAGAGTCGATAGTGATGCTCTGTGGAAGGTATCAAGAATATATGGTGTAGGAGGCGAGTTGTTAGAAGCAGTGAAAAGTTTTTATCGAGGATGTAAAGCATGTGTACATGTAGGAAGAGAGGAAAGTGACTGGTTCTCAGTGAATTTTGGTTTGCGGCAGGGGTGTGTGATGTCTCCATGGTCGTTTAATTTGTTTATGGATGGGGATGTTAGGGAGGTGAATGCAAGAGTTTTGGAGAGAGGGGCAAGTATGCAGTCTGTTGTGGATGAGAGAGCTTGGGAAGTGAGTCACTTGTTGTTTGCTGATGATACAGCGCTGGTGGCTGATTCATGTGAGAAACTGCAGAAGCTGGTGACTGAGTTTGGTAAAGTGTGTGAAAGAAGAAAGTTGAGAGTAAATGTGAATAAGAGCAAGGTTATTAGGTACAGTAGGGTTGAGGATCAAGTCAACTGGGAGGTAAGTTTGAATGGAGAAAAACTGGAGGAAGTAAAGTGTTTTAGATATCTGGGAGTGGATCTGGCAGTGGATGGAACCATGGAAGCGGAAGTGAATCATAGGGTGGGGGAGGGGGCAAAAGTTCTGGGAGCATTGAAGAATGTGTGGAAGTTGAGAACATTATCTCGGAAAGCAAAAATGGGTATGTTTGAAGGAATAGTGGTTCCAACAATGTAGTATGGCTGCGAGGCGTGGGCTATGGATAGAGATGTGCGCGGGAGGGTGGATGTGCTGGAAATGAGATGTTTGAGGACAATATGTGATGTGAGGTGGTTTGATCGAGTAAGTAATGTAAGGGTGAGAGAGATGTGTGGAAATAAAAAGAGTGTGGTTGAGAGAGCACAAGAGGGTGTTTTGAAATGGTTTGGTCACATGGAGAGAATGAGTGAGGAAAGATTGACCAAGAGGATATATGTGTCAGAGGTGGAGGGAACGAGGAGAAGTGGGAGACCAAATTGGAGGTGGAAAGATGGAGTGAAAAAGATTTTGAGTGATCGGGGCCTGAACATGCAGGAGGGTGAAAGGCGTGCAAGGAATAGAGTGAATTGAAACGATGTGGTATACCGGGGTCGACGTGCTGTCAATGATTGAACTAGGGCATGTGAAGCATCTGGGGTAAACCATGGAAAGTTCTGTAGTCCCACACAGAAATGATGGGACTACTACACTATCAAACATATCCATCAGCACCCTTACATACAGTGACCTCTCTATCTAATCACTTGTCATTGCACCCAGGTTCTTCTCCCCCTCATCAACCATAAGGCTCCAGTGGTTAGAATCACTGCCATGTCCATTACTAGGTATGAAAAGCACTCCTATTACTAGACGTCTGCTCCATTCAAATTTACACTCTAAACTACCTTTCTTTCTTCACTGCCACACCAAATATGCTTGCTTTTATTTACATTTACTCTGAACTTTTTGCTTTCACACAAATTTCTCAAGTGTACCCAGGACCTTCACCCCCTCATCAACCATATGGAAAATTTCAGCTACCATGGTTGCAATCACTTACATGTCCAATCCTAAAGATTTTAAACACTGCACTTACTAAAAGTTTTTCCATACAAACTCACAATCCAAATTGCCTGTCTCTCCACTGCCACACCTAATAAGATTGCTTTTATTCACATTTATTCTAAACTTTTTGCTTTCACACCCTTCCAAACCAGAAAACAGCTTCTGTAGTTTATTACCCGAATCTGAAATCAGCAACTCATCATCAGTAAATATTAACTGACACCTCCCAGCCCCCTTCCCATCCCTAACATACTGCAGACCTGCCTCTCTCTCTCTCTCTCTCTCTCTCTCTCTCTCTCTCTCTCTCTCTCTCTCTCTCTCTACTTACCTATCTATCTATCTACCTATCTCTTCAAAATCCTTAAAATCACTTCCCTTTCCATTTATAAACATTAAACAGCTATAGTGCCATTGTACTCCCTCACTACAAACCCATCTTCACCTAGAGGCACTCAACATCCTCTCATCCTACTTACATACACGGCTTACTCTCTTACTAAAAACTCCTCACTGTTTCAAGCAACTTAAATTCCAACACCATAAATTCAAAACACTTTTTATAAAGCATCCCTGTCAGTCCTGTCATACACTTTCTCCTGATCCCTAATTGCCACTACAATTCCTTTTGTTTCTCTAAATATTTCTCACACAGATCCCTCATAACCAATGACTGATCCACATATCCTCTACCACTTCTGAGGCAAAATTATTCAACAGTTTAATGTTCTGTATGAAGCTATGCTCTCAATCACCACTATCCCACACTGCAGATCTAGTATACTCAAGAGATTATACCTTTGCAATTTGAACATTCACTTTTGTCCCCCTTACCTGTATATAATGGAATTATAAAGGCATTCTGCCAGTCCTCCATCACTTCACCTTGAGCAATTCATACATTGAAAATCCTGATTAACTTGTCAAAAAATTGCCTAACTGCTTCTGTCATCTTAATGTAGCATCAGGATAAACAAAAATCAGACTCATTTGCATACAGCCACACTTTAGCTGTCGTGTGCAATGTACTGAAACCAGAGCCTACCATCCACAGCCAAATTCCACAAACTATTGCATGGTTTATCTTGACCACCTCATATGCCTAGGCTCAGCCCATGAATAGCACATTCCTTCTCATGTATATCATCAAAACCAAGCTCATTCTATCCCATACACACTTTTCACTATCACAACTGGTCAGGTACCAATATCCCAAAGCCTCTGTCATTCTATCCTTGTATTTCCTTCTCGGTCTCCTCTTCCCCTTGCTCCCTTCGCTTCTAACACATTTCAGGATACCGTGGCCAGCTCTGTCAATCAGATTGCATTACCACCACAGCCATACAACACTGTCAGTAATATAGTGCCTTCAGGCATACCCATCTTTGTCCTTACAGACAATTACCTCTCCTTCCACATGTTCCCAAATGCACCCAAAATCTTGAAAATAATCAAAACAAGAATTTCTGAATCTTGTAGATTTCAGTTTTCAAGAGGGCAGAAACATTACCCCATATGAGCATAACCCTATGTATTTACAACTCATGAAACCTATATTCACTATCAAGGATAAGGAGGAATGGCAGGTGTCATTTACAGTGGTATACTCAATCACTTGACCACATCACAGCCCTTTACAAACAGAATCCCATTTTGCAAGGGATTATAAATTCTGCAAAGGTTAGAAACTGCATAAATCATTTCAATTTTAACCTTAAAATGTAACTACTGAGAGAAAACTATTCTAGCATTTGCTTCAAGATATCAGTCACACAGATACATATGTTTTCCAGATGACGTCTCTAAAATGTCCTATACATGCTTCCCTGACCTTTCATAATTTTCCAGATGACCTTTCTAAAAATTCCTATACATGCTTTCCTGACCTTTCTAAAAATTCCTATACATGCTTTCCTGACCTTTCAAAGAAGCATTCTCATCCTAACCCATATATGGGAAGCTAAAGGTTTAATTTATTCATTCCGCACCTAATCTTAACCACTCACCCAAAAAGCTGAAAAAAATAAAAGATACTATATCATCATTTAGAGCCTACATCACAGAAAAACCCATGTTTTCTTAAATGAGTGTAACTTACAGAACTCTAAAGTACAAACTATTAATTACTGCAAAGGCTTTTCCTCCATATTTTGTGAATTTCAAAATTAAGAAAAACTTGGGTAGAAATCTATCATGCCTGTCTCAAATATAAGACATGAGTTAAGAGAGATAAAAGAAAATGATAACTAGCTATACATAGGCTATGACTCACCTGGTTACCCCCAGGACGTACTTGTGCAAGTTCAGACTTCAGGTGGTCAATTGTGGCACAGTACGCTGCCGCTTGGGCCTCACATGTACCTACTCGTAACTCCAAACCAGCCTTTTCCCTCTCCATTAGGTACACCTGATGAAAGATTATTGAGACTCTTACTCAGCTTTCTAATTGTTTTGAAAATGTTCATCGATGTTGTCTAAGCATCAAATCAAAAAGAAATTTTGAAAGCATGATATAAATTTCTCTATGATAAGGTAACCAATAACAAGTATTTTTCAGTGAATTAATGTATTTGTAGTATTCTAGATAAGTGACAACCACCAGTTTTGACCATAATCAAAGGGAAAGGAAGTGGAAGGAAGTATTTTGTTGCTAATCATTTATGCCAAAATCTGTACCATACATTCGAAAAACAGAAAAATTATGTGTACAAAAAAATCACTCATATGAATACTGAATATAGATTGTAGATTTCTTAGCAGATAGAAGGCTCACAGAAAATCCGAGATATGTATTTTACATGGAAACAAAGAATATGGGCATCCATCTGAAAAGTCTTTCTTAAATTTTGCCATCATCAACAGAAAGGAATTTATATAATGTGAATCTGGCATTAACTGAAGGTATATGTTTGTTGAATGTGTTTGATGATAGAGTGGTACATATAGGGTGTTTTGGTTGAGGTGGTGTGCAAAGTGAAAGGGTCAGGGAGAATGGTTTGGTAAACAGAGAAGTGGTAGTGAAAACTTTGCGGATGATGAAAGCCAGCAAGGCGGCAGGTTTGGATGGTATTGCAGTGGAATTTATAAAAAAGGGAATGACTGTGTTGTTGACTGGTTGGTAAGGATATTCAATGTATGTATGGTTCATAGTGAAATGCCTGAGGATTGGCAGAATGCATGCATAGTGCCATTGAACAAAGGCAAAGGGGATAAAGGTGAGTGTTCAGATTACAGAGGTATAAGTTTGTTGAGTATTCCTGGGAAATCATATCAGAGGGTATTGATTGAGAGCGTAAAGGCATATACAGAGCATCAGAATAGGGAAGAGTAGTGTGGTTTCAGAAATGGTAGAGGATGTGTGGATCAGGTGTTTGCTTTGAAGAATCTATGTGAGAAATACTTAGAAAAACAGATGGATTTGTATGTAGAATTTATGGATCTAAAGAAGGCATATGATAGGGTTGATAGAGATGCTTTGTGGAAGGTATTAAAAGTATATGGTGTGGGAGGTAAGTTGCCAGAAGCAGTGAAAAGTTTTTAACAAGGATGTAAGGCATGTGTGTGAGTAGGCAGAGAGGAAAGTGATTGGGTCCCACTGAATGTCAGTTTGTGGCAGGGGTGTGTGATGTATCTATGTTTGTTTAATTTGTTTATGGATGGGGTGGTTAGATAGGTGAATGCAAGAGTTTTGGAGAGAGGGGTAAGTATGAAGTCTGTTGTGGATAAGAGGGCTTGGGAAGTGAGTCAGTTGTTGTTCCCTGATGATACAGCGCTGGTGGCTGATTCTCGTGAGAAACTGCAGAAGTTGATGAAAGAGTTTGGTAAAGAAGAAAGCTGGGAGTAAATGTGAGTAAGAGCAAGGTTATTGGGTTCAGTAGGGTTGAGGGACATGTTAATTTGGAGGGAAGTTTGAATGGAAAAAACTGGAGAAAGTGAAGTGTTTTAGATATCTGGGAGTGGATTTGGCAGCAGATGGAACCATGGAAGTGGAAGTGAGTCACAGGGTGGGGAGAGGGCAAAGGTTTTGGGAGTGTTGAATGTGATGTGGTTTGATCAAGTAAGTAATGAAAGAGTAAGAGAGATGTGTAGTAATAAAAAGGGTGTGGTTGAGAGAGCAGAAGAGGGTGTGAGAATGAGTGAGGAAAGATTGACAAAGAGGATATACGTGTCAGAGTTGGAGGGAACGAGAAGTGGGAGACCAAATTGGAGGTGGAAAGATGGAGTAAAAAAGATTTTGAGTGATTGGGGCCTGAACATACAGGAGGGTGGAAGGCGTGCAAGGAATAAAGTGAATTGGAACAATGTGGTATAACGGGGTTGACGTGCTGCTAATGGATTGAACTAGGGCATATGAAGCATCTGGGGTAAACCATGGAAAGTTTTGTGGGGCCTGGATGTAGAAAGGGAGCTGTGGTTTCAGTGCATTACACATGACAGCTAGAGACTGAGTGTGAACGAATGTGGCCTTTTTGTCTTTTCCTAGTGATCCCTCGTGGGGGAGGGGGGGGGTGCTATTTCATGTGTGGCAGGGTGGCAATGGGAATGGATGAAGGTAGCAAGTATGAATATGTACATGTGTATATATGCATATGTCTGTGTATGTATGTATGTGTATGTATACGTTGAAACGTATAGGTATGTATATGTGCATGCGTGGGCATTCATGTATATACATGTGTATGTGGGTGGGTTGGGCCATTCTTTTGTCTGTTTCCTTCGCTACCGTGCTAACGAAGGAGACGGCGATTAAGTATAATAAAAAAAAATATATAAATCTTTATTTTCCTTTAAGGCACTGATTACTGGCATTGATCTAACATCAAAATCAAGCCTGTTGAGTGATAACGACCTATCTCTTAACCCATTACTGTTTCCATTAGGATACTTACTGAAGCTTAGTGTTACCTCCAGACTTATATTTACACATCATTTTGTGCCTCAACTTCAAGGTTGCTCATTGAGCCTGGATAAGGGCTGAGGTGGCATTGCACGATTTTTTCTCTCTGCAGTCATTCATCCTCAACCCATGCCAAAGAGGGTACATTTTCTTGAGTGTTTTAGGAAAGAAGATGAGCACTTTTCAGCAAGACTTTGGGGACCAAGCAGATGATCTTCAAGTTACTTAACAAAGATTGATTTCCTTAAGTCATGCCAACAAAAGTAGTTTCTCTCACTACCTTGACATCACCCACAAACATGTCTAGGTATGAGACTAATCCTTCTGGCAAGTCATCTATGTATAGCAACAATAATGGTGGAGCCAAAATTGAGACCTGTGGCACTCCACTTGTAACTTCAGCCCTCTTGAGAATGTGCCTCTTGCCTGCATTCTTTGTTCCCTAACAGGTAATTCTCAACTAGGTGAAAGTGTTTATTTTTCATTCCTGTCTGTGGCTGTATCATCTTAATAAACCTCCAATGGGGTATAGAGCCAAAGGCTTTTTGGTAGTCTAAGAACATTTTACGCATCCATCTCTTTGGTGTAAGACCAAGCTCACCCAGTCATAGAAGTCTAAAAGGTTTGTGATGTAGGACCTCCATTCTTTGATTCAGTATGAACTAATTTTTTGTATAATCTATGGCTTCATCAGTAGAAATACTTATGTGCAAAAAAAGATGAATCGCTTGGCAGACTGTACATAAAAGAACATTCACTCAACCAAACACTTGCTCCTGCACATTCATCTGTTTTGGAGCCATCTTAGCAAAAGTGGACATATGACAAATGATCTATGATACCCCATGAAATCACTGGTGTACCTAATTTTCTGACATGTTGCTTTTCCTCACAGGGAGCCAGTTACTCTTAATCTTTATTTTGGACATCTCCCACTGAGGTAAATCATTCCTGACCAGCATGTCCACTTCTTGCACCTTCAAACCAGAATTCTTGCTAAGAAAGTGTAGTCTGAGGGCCATGGGCCTGACACCTCTGTCAATGAACAGTTCATACTGCTAGGCAAAATGACAGATTGAAGAATTGTATCTCTTGGCCATCAGAATACCACACTAACATTAATTCATCAAAGTGCAGCTGGAGAAGATGTACATTTACAGAACTCTAGTACATGATAGAGGTATACGAAACATTCACAGGTACTTAATCTGCAGCACATCCAAACCTTTTTAAGGTACAGTTGCTTGCTGAAGCATATACCTGAGAGTCATAGTCTACTTTTCTTCTGATAATGGCCTAATAAACCATCGATAATATTTCCTGTTGGATCCCCCAACATGAACCCAAAAGATAATGAAGATTTTTCATCTTAAAATACAAACAAATAGTCAATATGCTTCATCCAATTTAATCTTTGGTCAAAATTCAATCCAAGACATGTTATGTTTGTGCAAAAGAGAATCAGGCTGTTGTTTTTTCTAAGTTGCAAAATCGGTAATTCATATTTGAGAGTAAAAACAACTGCGACACTTTCAATCAGTGAAATTCTAAATCTCCAGTGTAGAACCCAAAGATAAATGGACTCAAGTGCAACTTGAACCTATTCAGCTAAGAACTGTGCATTAGGTAAAGAGTGCCATATTGCACAATCATCAGCACAAAGCTAGTATTCAGATTTCAAAGGACAGAAGCTGGAGACAGATTATAATTGATCATTAATTTGAATAATGTTGAGCTTAGAATGCTGCCTTGTGGCACCACATCATTCTCTTGGACAAACATGTCTGAGATTATGTTAGATGCAATGCCAGAAGTGACTAAGAAATGACAATGTGATTGTGGCAGGTTCCAGCCTCTTTGGCGTACAAGTAATGAATGTGAACAGACTTGAATATGTCAGGAGTTTTCATACATTTATCAATGCTTTATCATTCACAACTATTTTCCTGTTCCAGAGTCTCAATGATGCTTTATATTCCAAAATTGTGATGTAAATATATTTGCACTATTTTGTACATTTAACATTGTTCTATTCCATTATATTTATTATTTTTTTTTCGAACTATCCCATGACCCTCAGGAGCATCTTTGTGACCCTTATTTGAGGTATGACCCTGGCCTAGCCCCTATGGGGTTAGGCCTGAGATTCTGAGATGTACCATCCCTAAACAAAGGAGTATTTTATACACCTTAGAAAAAACTAATCAAACAGAAAAGAGTCCCAAAGTAGGGCCAGATGCTCAAGGTTTGGTTGAGTTCTCTTGCAGTTACCTCTTAACTATGTGAACATTTCTGTCCAACCAGCCTTTGTAAGATATACTGGTGGTCAAGCAATACCAGAAACACTGACATATTCTCACAGCTTGTAAAAACAATAGAAGAGTCACCACACAATCTAAATATAAAATTCAAATTAAGGGAAGGAAAAGGGTAGAAGCTTTGCCAAGCTAAAAGATGAGAAATGAGGGAAACCCATCTTTACCAGATCTTGTTGCCAATTCAAGGTCTGTCTGGTAAGAAATATCTAAGTTGGAAATTGTCTGTCAGATTCAGAGTTTGGATGATTTAAGGTAATACTTCTTTTTTGTAAACTTATTTATTTTTCTAGAAATGAAATTGATTTTATTTTGTATATACATATCTTCACTTTTCTTTATACTCTTTCGACGAGGTGAAAAAAAGGGCAAATGAGAGTTGGGGTGAGAGACTATCATTAAATTTTAGGGAGAATAAAAAGATGTTCTGGAAGGAGGTAAATAAAGTGCGTAAGACAAGGGAGCAAATGGGAACTTCAGTGAAGGGCGCAAATGGGGAGGTGATAACAAGTAGTGGTGATGTGAGAAGGAGATGGAGTGAGTATTTTGAAGGTTTGTTGAATGTGTTTGATGACAGAGTGGCAGATATAGGGTGTTTTGGTCGAGGTGGTGTGCAAAGTGAGAGGGTTAGGGAAAATGATTTGGTAAACAGAGAAGAGGTAGTAAAAGCTTTGCGGAAGATGAAAGCCGGCAAGGCAGCAGGTTTGGATGGTATTGCAGTGGAATTTATTAAAAAAGGGGGTGACTGTATTGTTGACTGGTTGGTAAGGTTATTTAATGTATGTATGACCCACGGTGAGGTGCCTGAGGATTGGCGGAATGCGTGCATAGTGCCATTGTACAAAGGCAAAGGGGATAAGAGTGAGTGCTCAAATTACAGAGGTATAAGTTTGTTGAGTATTCCTGGTAAATTATATGGGAGGGTATTGATTGAGAGGGTGAAGGCATGTACAGAGCATCAGATTGGGGAAGAGCAGTGTGGTTTCAGAAGTGGTAGAGGATGTGTGGATCAGGTGTTTGCTTTGAAGAATGTATGTGAGAAATACTTAGAAAAGCAAATGGATTTGTATGTAGGATTTATGGATCTGGAGAAGGCATATGATAAAGTTGATAGAGATGCTCTGTGGAAGGTATTAAGAATATATGGTGTGGGAGGCAAGTTGTTAGAAGCAGTGAAAAGTTTTTATCGAGGATGTAAGGCATGTGTACGTGTAGGAAGAGAGGAAAGTGACTGGTTCTCAGTGAATGTAGGTTTGCGGCAGGGGTGTGTGATGTCTCCATGGTTGTTTAATTTGTTTATGGATGGGGTTGTTAGGGAGGTGAATGCAAGAGTTTTGGAAAGAGGGGCAAGTATGAAGTTTGTTGGGGATGAAGGAGCTTGGGAAGTGAGTCAGTTGTTGTTCGCTGATGATACAGCGCTGGTGGCTGATTCATGTGAGAAACTGCAGAAGCTGGTGACTGAGTTTGGTAAAGTGTGTGAAAGAAGAAAGTTAAGAGTAAATGTGAATAAGAGCAAGGTTATTAGGTACAGTAGGGTTGAGGGTCAAGTCAATTGGGAGGTGAGTTTGAATGGAGAAAAACTGGAGGAAGTGAAGTGTTTTAGATATCTGGGAGTGGATCTGGCAGCGGATGGAACCATGGAAGCGGAAGTGGATCATAGGGTGGGGGAGGGGGCGAAAATTCTGGGAGCCTTGAAGAATGTGTGGAAGTTGAGAACATTATCTCGGAAAGCTAAAATGGGTATGTTTGAAGGAATAGTGGTTCCAACAATGTTGTATGGTTGCGAGGCGTGGGCTATGGATAGAGTTGTGCGCAGGAGGATGGATGTGCTGGAAATGAGATGTTTGAGGACAATGTGTGGTGTGAGGTGGTTTGATCGAGTAAGTAACGTAAGGGTAAGAGAGATGTGTGGAAATAAAAAGAGCATGGTTGAGAGAGCAGAAGAGGGTGTTTTGAAATGGTTTGGGCACATGGAGAGAATGAGTGAGGAAAGATTGACCAAGAGGATATATGTGTCGGAGGTGGAGGGAACGAGGAGAAGAGGGAGACCAAATTGGAGGTGGAAAGATGGAGTGAAAAAGATTTTGAGTGATCGGGGCCTGAACATGCAGGAGGGTGAAAGGCATGCAAGGAATAGAGTGAATTGGAACGATGTGGTATACCGGGGGTCGACGAGCTGTCAGTGGATTGAATCAGGGCATGTGAAGCATCAGGGGTAAACCATGGAAAGTTCTGTGGGGCCTGGCTGTGGGAAGGGAGCTGTGGTTTCGGTGCATTATTACATGACAGCTAGAGACTGAGTGTGAACGAATGGGGCCTTTGTTGTCTTTTCCCAGTGCTACCTCGCACACATGAGGGGGGAGGGGGTTGTTATTTCATGTGTGGTGAGGTGGCAATGGGAATGAATAAAGGCAGACAGTATGAATTATGTAAATGTGTATATATATATGTATATCTCTGTGTGTGTATATATATAGGTATATGTTGAGATGTATAGGTATGTATATTTGCATGTGTGGATGTGTATGTATATACATGTGTATGTGGGTGGGTTGGGCCATTCTTTCGTCTGTTTCCTTGCGCTACCTTGCTAACGCGGGAGACAGCGACAAAGCAAAATAAATAAATATAAATGAATACTATAGAGCTATTTTACAGTCATATAATTCATGTAAATCTTTTATGTTTACATGTATCTTTTCATGAAAAGTTAAAGCAGTCAATACTGGATTTGCATCAGAGGTTTACCCCTCTGTTCTTCTTCCTTGATCCCTTTGCCACCCATAACCAGAGGTTCTTCATGTTAACTTAAACCATGAAATTTATGTTAGGTGACTTTTTTTGCACCCATCCTTTACTTTTACATTTAATTCTTTCACTGTATAATGAGAAACATAGAATATAAAGACATTTGTTTTGTAGATTTTGAACAAAATTCTGCTAGTTACCCAACATTTAAAGGTTAAGATATTCATGGCTTTGGTCCTCAAAAATCCATCTGTAGGAGAAGAGATACCAGCAAGCTGTCTTTATATATAGGAATGTTTGACCTCCAGTTTTGTGGACTTTCAATACTTCATAGCAGAAAAGTGCTCCTTAAGAGCCAGATTAGGAGAAGCTTTTGCATTCTTGATAGACCTGGTGCCTTATGCATTTGGATTTGGAGTAAAAATGATCAAACCTTTGATGAGGAGTGATAGACTGGGAAAACAGATGTGTGCATCTACATCTGCAGTAAACACATTCATTATACTTTTTATACATGCAATTACCTTCCCAATCTTGGATTCTACTTCCCCAGATGCACTCACCTAAAGCTACACTTTCTCACTGTGTCCTCAACACAGCTCATCTCTACAACAGGACAAACACATTCAACTTATCACTAGACCTTTCATATCCAAGGAGTAAGTTCCATTCTGAAAACAATGAACACTTATTGCTTAACTTTCTGCATTTGCCCAACACAGACAAATGTATATCACCATCCTTTTTGATCTGTTGTCATGCATAGTGGATATGGGCAGCTTTCTGTGCATTGCATGAGCTCCGTAGAAGGGATTCCTGGGTCAGGAAATGAAATCACTAAGTACCGTTAAACTGGTATAACTGGACTCCACTACCAAGTGCTTACACTGCAATTGAGAAGACATCCTTAGAGAAGCTGTATCATCATTGGACAGAGAAAAGTACAGTCCCAGTGAGAAACTTCTCACTCCAAAAGAGTTCATCTTTCTTGCGCTTTTCCATATGTTGCAGCCTTGAAACAACAGGAGCTCCATAAAATGGGTTTGAGTGTATAATGATAATATCATCAAACTAACAATATTTATATCATGCCATGGGCCATATATATAGGGAAAGTGTATTTGGTTGCAGAATTATCTTTAACAACTGACTAACCAACTAACCATCTCCTAAAGTGATAGGGTTAGCATCTTAAAAAGACAAAAGACATAGAGGAGGGGTGCCAGATGAGAGGAGAAACAGTTACAAAATCTGTGATGAGATTTACTTGAGCTGAAACTGTGTATCATCAACATATAAGGGTTAGAGGTGAAAAAGAGGTCAGGTGTGTAACAGGTTTTACTGTGATAATGCTAGTCAATTGTCTAATTAAATGCTCCACAGTATCAAATACAAAAAGGATGGGACTCATTGTTCCAGTCATCAATGTGGGAGAAATTCACCCATTCTTTGTGGTATGTGGTATACACTGAAGTCCCCTTAAAGGAGAACCTCAGCAACAGGTTGATAAGAAAGCAATGCCATGGAGAATAAGGGAAGATTGTTGAAAAATATTACAAACTTAGCAGAGACAGAAGCTCATTAGCTAAATCAAAGGGGAACACTGTAACAAAAGTTGCCACACATAGTTTGAACAAAATGGCATTAAAATCTAGATACTGAGGGTCCTTGAGGAGCACAAAAGTATTTCAATTTTACAATGAGCACATGCTCTACCCTATAAGTGAATTAGGCAGTACAGATTACCTCGGTCTATCAAAATTATATGTCTCTAGTTTTATCGACAGTGATAACTGATATGTAACTATTTCAGCGGATTTGTTTTGAATATGGAAGTAAGGTTAGCTAGAGTGGTACAATTCTAGTTATAAGAATCTCCTAAATAATTTGGATTATCAGAATTCATGACTTTACAAGAATTCACGACTATACAAGACATAAAGATGTATAGGTATGTATATTTGTGTGTGTGGACGTGTATGTATATACATGTGTATGTGGGTGGGTTGGGCCATTCTTTCGTCTGTTTCCTTGCGCCACCTCGCTAACGCGGGAGACAGCGACAAAGCAAAATAATAAATAAATACAAGACAGAAAAATTATCTCCCCACATGTTTCATCTTTTAGCATAAATATCTTCAATTCACATTACTCTTCTAAATTTGATAAAGCTAACAATAAGTCAGTATGCATTGAATACAAATACACAAATATAATTATGACTTGTATATTCTAGGGCCAGATGAAATGGATTAACTCACTTTTTTAATTTGGATATACTAACTTTGTGACCATACCTGAGCTCTGAGTTCTGCACGATCCTCTCTCATTGCAGTAAGCTCCTGCATAAGTACTGCATTCTCAAGGTCAAGTTTGTGGGCATCATTAAGGCTAAGTGGGTAGTGTCTGGTAAGAGGATCCACATGGAGGGACTCAAGTGGGAGAAGTGATGCTGCCACATGACCACGCTCCTCTTTAAGCCGATTAATGGTCTCACGGAGCCGTTGTTCCTCTCCACGACTCACATCTGAATCAACACCACTGGACGTCGATGAAGCCGTACTACAAAGATGCAATTAACAACTTTTTGTATCTGAATTCCATTACTCAAGTATCTATTAGATAATTTGCTTATGCAATACTACAAAGAATTCATAACCTTTTTGGATATTCAATCTGAAAGAAAAGGCCCAATGAAGGTAACATATATGGTACATGGTTTGAATATGAGTTACAAAGGAGAATAACGCTATAAATTTTGCCCTCAGTGTGAGAGAGATGTCAGGAAAAAATTAGAATTTTCTGGCCTTTGAATCAAACTGACAGTGTCAAGAATAAACGGTTCTTTGAAATCAAAGAAAAATCAAAATGAGATCATAGAAAATAAGCAATAATCAAGTTAGAAAGATGTAATGAAGTACTTCTTTTGTAATAAAGTGGTAGGGTGATGAGATAAACTCTGTGGTGAGACTTTCAAAAGCAGACAGAATACATAAAGTTTAAAAGGTGAGACACAGTAAGCAAAATTTAAGAGACGGGACCCCAAGAGAGTAGAAAATCCCTCTCAGTACGGTATAATTAGGCAATCATATAACAATAAGGTTGAAAGATGAGACCCTACAAGTGTAATCTCTCTTACCAATGTGAACAAACAAATACATATAAACATACATCATTGTTTCATAAACACTTGGTTATTATTATAATTATTATTATACTTTGTCGCTGTCTCCCGGGTTAACAAGGTAGTGCAAGGAAACAGACAAAAGAATGGCCCAACCCACCCACATACACATGTATATACACACATGTCCACACACGCACATATGCATACCTATACATTTCAACATATACATATATATACACTTACACAGACATATAAATATATACTATATTTATCTTATTTTATTTTGCTTTGTCACTGTCTCCCGCGTTAGCGAGGTAACGCAAGGAAACAGAAAAAAGAATGGCCTAACCCACCCACATACACATGTATATACATACACATCCACACACGCAATCTATACATACCTATACATCTCAACGTATACATATATATACACACACAGACATATACATATACAAACATGCACATAATTCATAGTCTGCCTTTATTCATTCCCATCGCCACCCCGCCACACATGAAAATAACCTCCCCCTCCCCCCAAATGTGTGCGAGGTAGCACTAGGAAAAGACAACAAAGGCCACTTTCGTTGACATTCAGTCTCTAGCTGTCATGTAATAATGCACCGAAACCACAGCTCCCTTTCCACATCCAGGCCCCAAAGAACTTTCCATGGTTTACCCAAGACGCTTCACATGCCATGGTTAAATCCCTTGACAGCACGTCGACCCCGTTATACCACATCATTCCAATTCACTCTATTCCTTGCACGCCTTTCACCCTCCTGCATGTTCAAGCTCCAATCACCTAAAATCTTTTTCACTCCATCTTCCCACCTCCAATTTGGTCTCCCACTTCTCCTCGCTCCCTTCACCTCTGACACATATATCCTCTTGGTCAATCTTTCCTCATTCATTCTCTCCATGTGACCAAACCATCAAAACACCCTCTTCTGCTCTCTCAACCACACTCTTTTTATTACCACACATCTAACCCTATTATTATTTACTCGGTCAAACCACCTCACACCACATATTGTCCTTAAACATCTCACCTCCAGCACATCCACCCTCCTGCGCACAACTCTATCTATAGCCCACACCTTGCAACCATATAACATTGTTGGAACCACTATTCCTTCAAACATACCCATTTTTGCTTTCCGAGATAATATTCTCAACTTCCACACATTCTTCAACGCTCCCAGAACTTTCGCCCCTCCCCCAACCTATGATTCACTTCCGCTTCCATGGCTCCACCTGCTGACAAATCCACTCCCAGATATCTAAAACACTTCACTTACTCCAGTTTTTTCCATTCAAACTTACCTCCCAAATGACTTGTCCCTCAACCCTACTGTACCTAATAACTTTGCTCTTATTCATATTTACTCTCAGCTTTCTTCTTTCACACACTTTACCAAACTCAGTCACCAGCTTCTGCAGTTTCTCACATGAATCAGCCACCAGTGCTGTATCATCAGCGAACAACAACTGACTCTCTTCCCAAGCTCTCTCATCCACAGCAGACTGCATAATTGCCCCTCTTTCCAAAACTCATGCATTCACCTCCCTAACAACCCCATCCATAAACAAATTAAACAACCATGGAGACATTACACACCCCTGCCGCAAACCTACATTCACTGAGAACCAATCACTTTCCTCTCTTCCTACACGTACACATGCCTTATATCCTAAATAAAAACTTTTCACTGCTTCTAACAACTTGCCTCCCATACCATTATTCTTAATACCTTCCACAAAGCATCTCTATCAACTTTATCATATGCCTTCTCCAGATCCATAAATCCTACATACAAATCCATTTGCTTTTCTAAGTATTTCTCACATACATTTGTCAAAGCAAACACCTGATCCACACATCCTCTACCACTTCTGAAACCACACTGCTTTTTTCCGCAATCTGATGCTCTGTACATGCCTTCACCCTCTCAATCAATACCCTCCCATATGATTTACCAGGAATACTCAACAAACTTATACCTCTGTAATTTGAGCACTCACTTTTATCTCCTTTGCCTTTGTACAATGGCATTATGCAAGCATTTCACCAATCCTCAGGCACCTCACCATGAGTCATACATACATTAAATAACCTTACCAACCAGTCAACAATACAGTCACCCCCTTTTTTAACAAATTCCACAACAATACCATCCACACCCGCTGCCTTACCGGCTTTCATCTTCCGCAAAGCTTTTACTACCTCTTCTCTGTTTACCAAATCATTTTCCCTAACCCTCTCGCTTTGCACACCACCTCGACCAAAACACCCTATATCTGCCACTCTATCATCAAACACATTCAACAAACCTTCAAAATACTCACTCCATCTCCTCACATCACCACTACTTGTTATCACCTCCCCATTTGCCCCCTTCACTGAAGTTCCCAATTGTTCCCTTGTCTTACGCACTTTATTTACCTCCTTGCAAAACATCTTTTTATTCTCCCTAAAATTTGATGATACTCTCTCAACCCAACTCTCATTTGCCCTCTTTTTCACATCTTGCACCTTTCTCTTGACCTCCTTATGTACATATATTCACATGTATATAGTTCATACTTGCTGCCTTTATTCATTCCCGTCACCAACCCGCCACACATGAAATGACAACCCCCTTCCCACACACACGCATGAGGTAGCGCTAGGAAAAGACAACAAAGGGCACATTCATTCACACTCAGTCTCTAGCTCTTATGTATAATGCACCAAAACCACAACTCCCTTTCCACATCCAGGCCCCACAAAACTTTCCATGGTTTACCCCAGATGCTTAACATGTCCTGGCTCAATCCATTGACAGCACGTCGACCCCGGTATACCACATCATTCCAATTCACTCTATTCCTTGCACGCCTTTCACCCTCCTGTATAATCAGGCCCCGATCGCTCAAAATCTTTTGCACTCCATCCTTCCACCTCCAATTTGGTCTCCCACTTCTCCTCTTTCACTCCACCTCTGATACATATATATCTATATTCATCATCACCTTAATTAATAGGGGTTTATGAAATATTCAGTTACAAATATTTCCATAAATATCAGCATCACATGCTAAATTTTAAGTCATAATTCATAAAGGAATCTGCAAGGAAAATTGGATTAATATCTATTTTTTCATTATGGAAAATACTATACGTGGGAGTTCCAATTAGAGCAGGCATCAGAGAAATAGATAGATGGACTATACAATTTAACATATGAAATGAAACCCAGAGGGATAACAGATTGAGAATCAAAATAATAATGACCAAACACTATAACAAGATTATTTCTAATGTTGTCACAATTAACTAGAAACAAAACATGTTTTATAAACTTTTTTTATTCTATGTATTTTTCATTTTAGGATGGAGATATTAATTCAAACTTCATTACAAAGCTACAACTTCTAGAGAAACATTCCTTTCATTGTATGTTCTTACCTGGTATTATGACTAATCCCTGCTTCATTCCAGCTCTCTGTGTCAGACTGCTGAACCCCTGACCTCTCCAGGCGAGACAGTAAGTGACGAGCAACATTTTCTGTTGATCTACGTTGTTCCTGAGCTCTTTTAACTAAAGTCACAAGATCATCCTGGTCAGCATAACTCCAGCCACCACCTGCACTACCAACTCCACCACTAGTTCCCTTCACTCCTACACCTGCAGCCTTACAGCTTGCTAATAATAAACCAATTTCACTCTCTAATAGTGCAACCAAGACCTCATATGCTTCTATAGTTTGGTCCAAGTTTGTCACTGCCATCTGTAATGCTATGGAATTTGATTCATATTTACCCATCAGAATACTCAAATGATCACAGTGTGATTTAGATTCACCAAGAGTAATAGCCAAAACATCATTTTGTGCTTTTAAATGGTCCACTTTTGCATGCAGTCTTTCTATCTCAACTTCAAATTCCTTTAATCTCTCATGAGGTGCCAAAGCTCCTCCAGCAGTAGCAAGAGTGTGGTATAATTCCTGTGCATCACTTTCTTCCTGCACCCCTGCAACTAATTGTTCAGCAACAGCAGTAGTCCACACACCAACACTGCTCAAGTCTGTCCCAGTTATTCTCTGGTCACCACTCTCAGCCTGTAATAAGACATTTTGCTATAAACACTTTCTTTGTATGGAAGAATGCACATCTAGAAAAAAAATAGTTCAAAAGATTCATATGACTCCAATTCAGTGATAACACCAACTTTGAAAGTACAAGCCAAGTGAGCAGAGAATTAAACATGAATTATCTAGAGATGAGAGGAAACTGTACTAAACTACTAAAACACTGTTGGATCAGTAGCTCCAACCTCCCAGGGAAGATATTCAGATGCTCCACGAATTAACAGTGGATAATAACTGGGAATTAATAGTGAATAATTATTGATATATCAACCTTAAGAATATCAGGCTCGAGTTCAATAAGGACTAGTTTCCGAGTCTACAGGGTACCATGGCCTCTCACCTGTGACCAAAGCAGAATTTAAATGCCACAGTATGCAGTATCTCTCTACATGGTATTGTGGTCATGCACTCATAGTAAGTGATATACAGTGTAAAATAGTAAAACACAGCTTGTGTGCATAACCATTCTATGTGCCCTTGGTAAAGCACATTTATGGTTTTATCTTTAATTTGTTTATGGATGGGGTTGTTAGGGAGGTGAATGCAAGAGTTTTGGAAAGAGGGGCAAGTATGCAGTCTGTTGTGGATGAGACAGCTTGGGAAGTGAGTCAGTTGTTGTTCGCTGATGATACAGCACTGGTGGCTGATTCATGTGAGAAACTGCAGAAGCTGGTGACTGAGTTTGGTAAAGTGTGTGAAAGAAGAAAGTTAAGAGTAAATGTGAATAAGAGCAAGGTTATTAGGTACAGTAGGGTTAAGGGTCAAGTCAATTGGGAGGTATGTTTGAATGGAGAAAAACTGGAGGAAGTAAAGTGTTTTAGATATCTGGGAGTGGATCTGGCAGTGGATGGAACCATGGAAGCGGAAGTGAATCATAGGGTGGGGGAGGGGGCGAAAATTCTGGGAGCCTTGAAGAATGTGTGGAAGTCGAGAACATTATCTCGGAAAGCAAAAATGGGTATGTTTGAAGGAATAGTGGTTCCAACAATGTTGTATGATTGCGAGGCGTGGGCTATGGATAGAGTTGTGCGCAGGAGGGTGGATGTGCTGGAAATGAGATGTTTGAGGACAATATGTGGTGTGAGGTGGTTTGATCGAGTAAGTAATAATAGGGTAAGAGAGATGTGTGGAAATAAAAAGAGCGTGGTTGAGAGAGCAGAAGAGGGTGTTTTGAAATGGTTTGGTCACACGGAGAGAATGAGTGAGGAAAGATTGACAAAGAGGATATATGTGTCAGAGGTGGAGGGAACGAGGAGAAGTGGGAGACCAAAGTGGAGGTGGAAAGATGGAGTGAAAAAGATTTTGAGTGATCGGGGCCTGAACATGAAGGAGGGTGAAAGGCGTGCAAGGAATAGAGTGAATTGGAACGATGTGGTATACCGGGGTCGACGTGATGTCAATGGATTGAACCAGGGCATGTGAAGCGTCTGGGGTAAACCATGGAAAGTTCTTTGGGGCCTGGATGTGGAAAGAGAGCTGTGGTTTCGGTGCATTATTACATGACAGCTAGAGACTGAGTGTGAACGAATGGGGCCTTTGTTGTCTTTTCCTAGTGCTACCTCGCACACATGAGGGGGGAGGGGATTGTTATTCCATGTGTGGCGAGGTGGCAATGGGAATAAATAAAGGCAGACAGTATGAATTATGTCCATGTATATATATGTATATGTCTGTGTGTGTATATATATGTGTACATTGAGATGTATAGGTATGTATATTTGCGTGTGTGGACGTGTATGTATATACATGTGTATGTGGGTGGGTTGGGCCATTCTTTCATCCGTTTCCTTGCGCTACCTCGCTAAAGCGGGAGACAGCGACAAAGCAAAATAATAATAATAATAATAATAATCTTTACTTCCATGCATTTGATACCAAAATGTAATGTGGTTGCAAAATATGTTATAAATTTGGACAGCTTGACACCATATGAGAAAATTCAGTTTCTTTGAGGGCTTACCAATGAAATGTTTCATTAAAAGGGAACAACTAAAAGTGATTTTTATTTAAGAGTGTAAAATATGTAGATGATGCATCCAAAGTACTGTAATAACAGTATCCTTAGTGAAAATAAGACAGTTAATAGTCTCATCCCTATTCTAACTAAAATCAAAATTTGGCTAAAACTTTCTAGACTATTACCTCAGAATAACAAAATGCATCAATACAGTATTATACCACTTGAAAACTAAGGGAGTAGCAATATGTTTTTAGAGATATAACAAAAACTGGAGTGAAATAAGGATGACTGTAAAAACATTCTCTTTCTATTGCTGGTAGTCAAGTCTATCAGTAGGTAGTAGTAGGTGGCAGGCAACCACACTCAAGGGATTTACTACTGTCCGGGTATTTGGGGGATTTATGGTGGCAATACAGTGAATCAACACTGTTGTTTGTCATGTCTTTCACCATGGTCAGTTGTTTCATCTACATATGGGCTGCAGACATTCAGCCTACAAACTCAAACACTCTTCATCTCATACATCTCATACATACTTCATACAACTCTTTACTTTCAGCTCTTTATGTTTCCCACTGTATACAATGAAAATTGATGGCAGTACACATATAAAGTGATATTCCAGCACCAAACCAGAATTGAAGAGCCCTCTTGATTGTCATCAAATTGTAATTTTACGTTACTTCTCAGGTTGTTTAAATCCTTTAATGTAAATGTAGCCTTCAGCAATAACAAAACTATAAAGAATATCTTAATCAAAAACTCACCTGAAAATTCTGCAGGCTGTGTTTACAGAATCCCTTGTAAAAGCTGTAATATATTTCATGTTGGGCAGACTGGTAAGATCTTCATGTTAAACAACACTTAATATATTATAAGAACAGGACAAAAATCAAATGCTTTGTTTGATCATATCAAAAAATATGACCATTGTATTGACTGGGGTTAGTTCGGTTACTAACTGTAACTCCTTTACTATGAGAAATAGCATTGAATCTTCTATTATTGAATACACAAAGAAGTGTAACATCAATGTTAGTGAAGGTCAATACAAACTGAATAGCTTTGCCATAGGCAAAATTTGTAAACAGTACCATTCTCTGTCCACATAGTAAAATTTTATAACAAGCATGATGCCAGACCCAAACACCAACCCGAACACCACCATCCAGTAATGCTTGTTTACCAATGTTGCCTTAACTGCATCTCTTCCTTGTATATCAACTGACTGTTCTATATCTTCTGTCTCATTCTTGTATCTCCCCTGACAATGTGACCATTACACAAAAGTGGAACTTATCATCTTTCATTTTCCTGTGGTGTTTTGCATATACTAGATCACATGCACCACTGTGACCTCTTGCAACATATATATGTATTATCATACTTATATTTGATCGCCATTTCCCACTTCAGTAAGGCAGTGCCAGGAAACAGACGAAAAACAACCCATCCATTCATATAAAGATATACATAAATGTCCATACACACACATATAAAAAACATATACATAAACATATACATATCAACATAAATACATACACATACATACACATAAACATATATACACATGTCCATATTCATACTTGCTTGCCTTCATCCATTCCTGGCATCACCCCGTCCCACGGGAAACAGCATCGCTACTCCCCACTTCAGCGAGGTAGCACTAGGAAAATAGACAAAAAAAGTCACATTCTTTCACACTCAGTCTTTAGCTGTCATGTGTAATGCACCAAAACTACAGTTTCCTATCCACATCCAGGCCTCACTGACCTATCTATGGTTTACCCCAGATGTTTCACATGCCCTGATTCAGTCCATTGACAGCATGTCAACCCCAGTATACCACATTGTTCCAATTCACTCTATTCCTTGCACGCCTCTCGCCCTCCTGCATGTTCAGGCCCCAATCGCTCAAAATCTTTTTCACTCCATCCTTCCCCTTCCAGTTTGGTCTCCCACTTCTACTTGTTCCCTCTACCTCTGACCCATTATCCTCTTTGTCAACCTTTGTCAACCTCTCCTCACTCATTCTCTCCATATGTCCAAACCATCTCAACACATCCTCTTCTGCTCTCTCAATCACACTCTTTTTATTACCACACATCTCTCTTACACTTTCATTACTTATGTGATCAAACCACCTCACACCACATACTGTCCTCAAACATTTTATTTCCAACACATCCATCCTCCTTCGTACAACCATATAATATCATCAGAACTACTAATCTTTCTAACATATACATATATATTCAAAAACTGGAGGAAGTAAAGTGTTTTAGATATCTGGGAGTGGATCTGGCAGCGGATGAAACCATGGAAGCGGAAGTGGATCATAGGGTGGGGGAGGGGGCGAAAATCCTGGGAGCCTTGAAGAATGTGTGGAAGTCAAGAACATTATCTCGGAAAGCAAAAATGGGTATGTTTGAAGAAATAGTGGTTCCAACAATGTTGTATGGTTGCGAGGCGTGGGCTATAGATAGAGTTGTGCGCAGGAGGATGGATGTGCTGGAAATGAGATGTTTGAGGACAATGTGTGGTGTGAGGTGGTTTGATCGAGTAAGTAACGTAAGGGTAAGAGAGATGTGTGGAAATAAAAAGAGCGTGGTTGAGAGAGCACAAGAGGGTGTTTTGAAATGGTTTGGGCACATGGAGAGAATGAGTGAGGGAAGATTGACCAAGAGGATATATGTGTCGGAGGTGGAGGGAACGAGGAGAAGTGGGAGACCAAATTGGAGGTGGAAAGATGGAGTGAAAAAGATTTTGTGTGATCGGGGTCTGAACATGCAGGAGGGTGAAAGGAGGGCAAGGAATAGAGTGAATTGGATCGATGTGGTATACCAGGGTTGACGTGCTGTCAGTGGATTGAATCAGGGCATGTGAAGCGTCTGGGGTAAACCATGGAAAGCTGTGTAGGTATGTATATTTGCGTGTGTGGACGTATGTATATACATGTGTATGGGGGTGGGTTGGGCCATTTCTTTCGTCTGTTTCCTTGCGTTACCTCGCAAACGCGGGAGACAGCGGCAAAGAAAAAAAAATATTTAATCTATATATATATTTATTTATCATACATAATCGCTGTTTCCCACATCAGCGAAGTAGTGCCAAGAAACAGACAAAGAATGGCCTATCCATTCATATACACATATCTGTACATAAGCGCCCATATATGCACATACATATGCACATACGTATACATATATCTATATATATTTTGCTTTGTCGCTGTCTCCCGCATTAGTGAGGTAGCACAAGGAAACAGACAAAAGAATGGCCCAACCCACCCACATACTCATCCACACAAGCGAATATACATACCTATACATCTCAGCGTATACATATATATACACACACAGACATATACATATATACACATGTACATAATTCATACTGGCTGCCTTTATTCATTCCCATCACCACCCCGCCACACATGAAATAACAACCCCCTCCCCCCTCATGTGTGCGAGGTAGCGCTAGGAAAAGACAACAAAGGCCACATTCGTTCACACTCAGTCTCAAGGTGTCATGTAATAATGCACCGAAACCACAGCTCCCTTTCCACATCCAGGCCCCACAGAACTTTCCATGGTTTACCCTAGACGCTTCACACGCCCTGGTTCAATCTATTGACAGCACGTCGACCCCGGTATACCACATCGTTCCAATTCACTCTATTTCTTCAACGCCTTTCACCCTCCAGCATGTTCAGGCCCCGATCACTCAAAATCTTTTTCACTCCATCTTTCCACCTCCAAATTGGTCTCCCACTTCACCTCATTCCCTCCACCTCTGACACATATATCCTCTTGGTCAATCTTTCCTCACTCATTCTCTCCATGTGACGAAACCATTCAAAACACCCTTTTCTGCTCTCTCAACCACACTCTTTTATTACCACACAACTCTCTTACCCTATTATTACTTAGGCAATCAAACCACCTCACACCACATATTGTCCTCAAACATCTCATTTCCAGCACATCCACCCCCCTCCACACAACTCTATCTACAGCCCACACCTCGCAACCATATAACATTGCTGAAACCACTATTCCTTCAAACATACCCATTTTTGCTTTCCGAGATAATGTTCTTGATTTCCACACATTCATCAACGTTCCCAGAACTTTCGCCCCCTCCCCTATCCTATAATTCACTTCCACTTCCATGATCCCATCCACTGCCAAATACACTTTCAGATATCTAAAACATTTCACTTCCTCCAGTTTTTCTCCATTCAAACTTACCTCCCAACTGACCTGTCCCTCAAACCTACTGTACCTAATAACCTTGCTCTTACTCACATTTACTCTCAGCTTTCTTCTTTCACACTCTTTACCAAACTCAGTCACCAGTTTCTGCAGTTTCTCACATGAATCAGCCACCAGCGTTGTATCATCACCGAACAACAACTGAATCACTTCCCAAGCTCTCTCATCCACAACAGATGCATACTTGCCCCTCTTTGGAAAACTCTTGCATTCACCTCCCTAACAACCCCATCCATAAACAAAATAAACAACCATGGAGACATCACACACCCCTGCCACAAACCTACATTCACTGAGAACCAATCGCTTTCCTCTCTTCCTACACGTACACATGCCTTACATCCTCGATATAAACTTTTCACTGCTTCTAACAGCCTGCCTCCCACATCATATATTCTTAATACCTTCCATACAGCATCTCTATCAACTCTATCATATGCCTTCTCCAGATCCATTAATGCTACATACAAATCCACTTGCTTTTCTAAGTATTTTTCACATACATTCTTCTTATCCCTGGGGATAGGGGAGAAAGAATACTTCCCACGCATTCCTCACGTGTCGTAGAAGGCGATTAAAGGGGACGGGAACGGGGTCCAGAAACCCTCCCCTCCTTGTATTTTAACTTTCTAAAAGGGGAAACAGAAGAAGGAGTCACGCGGGGAGTGCTCATCCTCCTCGAAGGCTCAGACTGAGGTGTCTAAATGTGTGTGGATGTAACCAAGATGAGAAAAAAGGAGAGATAGGTAGTATGTTTGAGGAAAGGAACCTGGATGTTTTGGCTCTGAGTGAACGAAGCTCAAGGGTAAAGGGGAAGAGTGGTTTGGGAATGTCTTGGGAGTAAAGTCAGGGGTTAGTGAGAGGACAAGAGCAAGGGAAGGAGTAGCACTACTCCTGAAACAGGAGATGTGGGAGTATGTGATAGAGTGTAAGAAAGTAAATTCTAGATTGATATAGGTAAAACTGAAAATTGATGGAGAGATGGGTGATTATTGGAGCATATGCACCTGGGCATGAGAAGAAAGATCATGAGAGGCAAGTGTTTTGGGAGCAGCTGAATGAGTGTGTTAGTGGTTTTGAAGCACAAGACTGGGTTATAGTGATGGGTGATTTGAATGCAAAGGTGAGTGATGTGGCAGTTGAGGGAATAATTGGTATACATAAGGTGTTCAGTGTTGTAAATGGAAATGGTGAACAGCCTGTAGATTTATGTGCTGAAAAAGGACTGGTGATTGGGAATACCTCGTTTAAAAAGCGAGATATACATAAGTATACGTATGTAAGTAGGAGAGATGGCCAGAGAGCGTTATTGGATTATGTGTTAATTGATAGGCGTGCGAAAGAGAGACTTTTGGATGTTAATGTACTGAGAGGTGCAACTGGACGGATGTCTGATCATTATCTTGTGGAGGCGAAGGTGAAGATTTGTATAGGCTTTCAGAAAAGAAGAGAGAATGTTGGGGTGAGGAGAGTGGTGAGAGTAAGTGAGCTTGGGAAGGAGACTTGTGTGAGGAAGTACCAGGAGAGACTGAGTACAGAATGGAAAAAGGTGAGAACAAAGGAGGTAAGGGGAGTAGGGGAGGAATGGTATGTATTTAGGGAAGCAGTGATGGCTTACGCAAAAGATGCTTGTGGCATGAGAAGCATGGAGGGTGGGTTGATTAGAAAGGGTAGTGAGTGGTAGGATGAAGAAGTAAGACTATTAGTGAAAGAGAAGATAGAGGCATTTGGACAATTTTTGTAGGGAAAAATACAAATGAGTGGGAGATGTATAAAAGAAAGAGGCAGGAGATCAAGAGAAAGGTGCAAGAGGTGAAAAAGAGGGCAAATGAGAGATGGGGGGAGAGAGTATCATTAAATTTTAGGGAGAATAAAAAGATGTTTTGAAAGGAGGTAAATAAAGTGCGTAAGAAAAGGGAGCAAATGGGAACTTAAGTGAAGGGGGCTAATGGGGAGGTGATAACAAGTAGTGGTGATGTGAGAAGAAGATGGAGTGAGTATTTTGAAGGTTTGTTGAATGTATTTGATGATACAGTGGCAGATATAGGGTGTTTTGGTCGAGGTGGTGTGCAAAGTGAGAGGGTTAGGGAAAATGATTTGGTAAAAAGAGAAGAGGTAGTTAAAGCTTTACGAAAGATGAAAGCGGGCAAGGCAGCAGGTTTGGATGGTACTGCAGTGGAATTTACTAAAAAAGGGGGTGACTGTATTGTTGACTGGTTGGTAAGGTTATTTAATGTATGTATGATTCATGGTGAGGTGCCTGAGGATTGGCGGAATGCTTGCATAGTGCCATTGTACAAAGGCAAGGGGGATAAGAGTGAGTGCTCAAATTACAGAGGTATAAGTTTATTGAGTATTCCTGGTGAATTATATGGGAGGGTATTGATTGAGAGGGTGAAGGCATGTACAGAGCATCAGATTGGGGAAGAGCAGTGTGGTTTCAGAAGTGGTAGAGGATGTGTGAATCAGGTGTTTGCTTTGAAGAATGTATGTGAGAAATACTTACAAAAGCAAATGGATTTGTATGTAGCATGGAATAACAACCCCCTCCCCCCTCTTGTGTATACATATATATATATATATATATATATATATTTTTTTTTTTTTTTTCTTTATACTTTGTCGCTGTCTCCCGCGTTTGCGAGGTAGCGCAAGGAAACAGACGAAAGAAATGGCCCAACCCTCCCCATACACATGTACATACACACGTCCACACACGCAAATATACATACCTACACAGCTTTCCATGGTTTACCCCGGACGCTTCACATGCCTTGATTCAATCCACTGACAGCACGTCAACCCCTGTATACCACATCGCTCCAATTCACTCTATTCCTTGCCCTCCTTTCACCCTCCTGCATGTTCAGGCCCCGATCACACAAAATCCTTTTCACTCCATCTTTCCACCTCCAATTTGGTCTCCCTCTTCTCCTCGTTCCCTCCACCTCCGACACATATATCCTCTTGGTCAATCTTTCCTCACTCATTCTCTCCATGTGCCCAAACCATTTCAAAACACCCTCTTCTGCTCTCTCAACCACGCTCTTTTTATTTCCACACATCTCTCTTACCCTTACGTTACTTACTCGATCAAACCACCTCACACCACACATTGTCCTCAAACATCTCATTTCCAGCACATCCATCCTCCTGCGCACAACTCTATCCATAGCCCACGCCTCGCAACCATACAACATTGTTGGAACTACTATTCCTTCAAACATACCCATTTTTGCTTTCCGGGATAATGTTCTCGACTTCCACACATTTTTCAAGGCTCCCAAAATTTTCGCCCCCTCCCCCACCCTATGATCCACTTCCGCTTCCATGGTTCCATCCGCTGACAGATCCACTCCCAGATATCTAAAACACTTCACTTCCTCCAGTTTTTCTCCATTCAAACTCACCTCCCAATTGACTTGACCCTCAACCCTACTGTACCTAATAACCTTGCTCTTATTCACATTTACTCTTAACTTTCTTCTTCCACACACTTTACCAAACTCAGTCACCAGCTTCTGCAGTTTCTCACATGAATCCGCCACCAGCGCTGTATCATCAGCGAACAACAACTGACTCACTTCCCAAGCTCTCTCATCCCCAACAGACCTCATACTTGCCCCTCTTTCCAAGACTCTTGCATTTACCTCCCTAACAACCCCATCCATAAACAAATTAAACAACCATGGAGACATCACACACCCCTGCCGCAAACCTACATTCACTGAGAACCAATCACTTTCCTCTCTTCCTACACGTACACATGCCTTACATCCTCGATAAAAACTTTTCACTGCTTCTAACAACTTGCCTCCCACACCATATATTCTTAATACCTTCCACAGAGCATCTCTATCAACTCTATCATATGCCTTCTCCAGATCCATAAATGCTACATACAAATCCATTTGCTTTTCTAAGTATTTCTCACATACATTCTTCAAAGCAAACACCTGATCCACACATCCTCTCCCACTTCTGAAACCACACTGCTCTTCCCCAATCTGATGCTCTGTACATGCCTTCACCCTCTCAATCAATACCCTCCCATATAATTTACCAGGAATACTCAACAAACTTATACCTCTGTAATTTGAGCACTCACTCTTATCCCCTTTGCCTTTGTACAATGGCACTATGCACGCATTCCGCCAATCCTCAGGCACCTCACCATGAGTCATACATACATTAAATAACCTTACCAACCAGTCAACAATACAGTCACCCCCTTTTTTTATAAATTCCACTGCAATACCATCCAAACCTGCTGCCTTGCCGGCTTTCATCTTCCGCAAAGCTTTTACTACCTCTTCTCTGTTTACCAAATCATTTTCCCTAACCCTCTCACTTTGCACACCACCTCGACCCAAACACCCTATATCTGCCACTCTGTCATCAGACACATTCAACAAACCTTCAAAATACTCATTCCATCTCCTCACATCACCACTACTTGTTATCACCTCCCCATTTACGCCCTTCACTGAAGTTCCCATTTGCTCCCTTGTCTTACGCACCCTATTTACCTCCTTCCAGAACATCTTTTTATTCTCCCTAAAATTTACTGATAGTCTCTCACCCCAACTCTCATTTGCCCTTTTTTTCACCTCTTGCACCTTTCTCTTGACCTCCTGTCTCTTTCTTTTATACTTCTCCCACTCAATTGCATTTTTTCCCTGCAAAAATCGTCCAAATGCCTCTCTCTTCTCTTTCACTAATACTCTTACTTCTTCATCCCACCACTCACTACCCTTTCTAAACAGCCCACCTCCCACTCTTCTCATGCCACAAGCATCTTTTGCGCAATCCATCACTGATTCCCTAAATACATCCCATTCCTCCCCCACTCCCCTTACTTCCATTGTTCTCACCTTTTTCCATTCTGTACACAGTCTCTCCTGATACTTCTTCACACAGGTCTCCTTCCCAAGCTCACTTACTCTCACCACCTTCTTCACCCCAACATTCACTCTTCTTTTCTGAAAGCCCATACTAATCTTCACCTTAGCCTCCAAAAGATAATGATCAGACATCCCTCCAGTTGCACCTCTCAGCACATTGACATCCAAAAGTCTCTCTTTCGCACACCTGTCAATTAACACGTAATCCAATAACGCTCTCTGGCCATCTCTCCTACTTACATAAGTATACTTATGTATATCTCGCTTTTTAAACCAGGTATTCCCAATCATCAGTCCTTTTTCAGCACATAAATCTACAAGCTCTTCACCATTTCCATTTACAACACTGAACACCCCATGCATACCAATTATTCCCTCAACTGCCACATTACTCACCTTTGCATTCAAATCACCCATCACTATAACCCGGTCTCGTGCATCAAAACCGCTAACACACTCATTTAGCTGCTCCCAAAACACTTGCCTCTCATGATCTTTCTTCTCATGCCCAGGTGCATATGCACCAATAATCACCCACCTCTCTCCATCAACTTTCAATTTTACCCATATTAATCGGGAATTTATTTTCTTACATTCTATCACATACTCCCACAACTCCTGTTTTAGGAGTATTGCTACTCCTTCCCTTGCTCTTGTCCTCTCACTAACCCCTGACTTCACTCCCCAGACATTTCCAAACCACTCTTCCCCTTTACCCTTGAGCTTTGTTTCACTCAGAGCCAAAACATCCAGGTTCCTTTCCTCAAACATACTACCTATCTCTCCTTTTTTCACATCTTGGTTACATCCACACACATTTAGGCACCCCACTCTGAGCCTACGAGGAGGATGAGCACTCCCCGCGTGACTCCTTCTTCTGTTTCCCATTTTAGAAAGTTAATACAAGGATATATATATATATATATATATATATATATATATATATATATATATATATATATATATATATATATATATATATATATATCTTCTTTTCTTTCAAACTATTCGCCATTTCCCGCATTAGCGAGGTAGCGTTAAGAACAGAGGACTGGGCCTTTGAGGGAATACCCTCACCTGGCCCAATTCTCTGTTCCTTCTTTTGGAAAATTAAAAAAAAACCGAGAGGGGAGGATTTCCAGCCCCCCGCTCCCTCCCCTTTTAGTCGCCTTCTACGACACGCAGGGAATACGTGGGAAGTACTCTTAATCCCCTATCCCCAGGGATATATATATATATATATATATATATATATATATATATATATATATATATGTAGAATTGATAGAGATGCTCTGTGGAAGGTATTAAGAATATATGGTGTGGGAGGCAAGTTGTTAGAAGCAGTGAAAAGTTTTTATCGAGGATGTAAGGCATGTGTACGTGTAGGAAGAGAGGAAAGTGATTGGTTCTCAGTGAATGTAGGTTTGCGGCAGGGGTGTGTGATGTCTCCATGGTTGTTTAATTTGTTTATGGATGGGGTTGTTAGGGAGGTGAATGCAAGAGTTTTGGAAAGAGGGGCAAGTATGAAGTCTGTTGGGGATGAGAGAGCTTGGGAAGTGAGTCAGTTGTTGTTCGCTGATGATACAGCGCTGGTGGCTGATTCATGTGAGAAACTGCAGAAGCTGGTGACTGAGTTTGGTAAAGTGTGTGAAAGAAGAAAGTTAAGAGTAAATGTGAATAAGAGCAAGGTTATTAGGTACAGTAGGGTTGAGGGTCAAGTCAATTGGGAGGTGAGTTTGAATGGAGAAAAACTGGAGGAAGTGAAGTGTTTTAGATATCTGGGAGTGGATCTGGCAGCGGATGGAACCATGGAAGCGGAAGTGGATCATAGGGTGGGGGAGGGGGCGAAAATTCTGGGGGCCTTGAAGAATGTGTGGAAGTCGAGAACATTATCTCGGAAAGCAAAAATGGGTATGTTTGAAGGAATAGTGGTTCCAACAATGTTGTATGGTTGCGAGGCGTGGGCTATGGATAGAGTTGTGCGCAGGAGGATGGATGTGCTGGAAATGAGATGTTTGAGGACAATGTGTGGTGTGAGGTGGTTTGATCGAGTGAGTAACGTAAGGGTAAGAGAGATGTGTGGAAATAAAAAGAGCGTGGTTGAGAGAGCAGAAGAGGGTGTTTTGAAGTGGTTTGGGCACATGGAGAGAATGAGTGAGGAAAGATTGACCAAGAGGATATATGTGTCGGAGGTGGAGGGAACGAGGAGAAGAGGGAGACCAAATTGGAGGTGGAAAGATGGAGTGAAAAAGATTTTGTGTGATCGGGGCCTGAACATGCAGGAGGGTGAAAGGAGGGCAAGGAATAGAGTGAATTGGAGCGATGTGGTATACCGGGGTTGACGTGCTGTCAGTGGATTGAATCAAGGCATGTGAAGCGTCTGGGGTAAACCATGGAAAGCTGTGTAGGTATGTATATTTGCGTGTGTGGACGTATGTATATACATGTGTATGGGGGTGGGTTTGGGCCATTTCTTTCGTCTGTTTCCTTGCGCTACCTCGCAAACGCGGGAGACAGCGACAAAGCAAAAAAAAAAAAAAAAAATATATATATATATATATATATATATATATATATATATATATATATATATATATATATATATAATAATCAACTACTGGTAAATATTTACATGTAGAGGCAAATGCAGAATGCAGTCTCTGAGATTCTAAGCAAATGTCAAGATCTGACATAAAAATTACAGTCCTCCAATGCCACTGTCTTTCAAGTGAGACAGGAACATGGTGAAGAAAAGAAGTGACATCAACTGGAATATGAGGTACAGCGATTGAAGGAACAGCCAACTTTATGAAATGAAAGTGGAAGAATTTCTTAAAAAAGTCAGAGATGATCAGTTGCAGACTATCAAAATAATTTCTATAAAAGTCAGCATGAGTACATTATCAATAGCTCACCTTCTTTAGTCTAACTCGTTCAGCTAGTTTACAGATAATGGGTGTATCGTCTTGAGTGGGTGTGTGACTCTCAGGGGGCAAAGGTGAAGGTGAGGGAGACACTGTACCTGGTCCTGACCCACTAAGACCAGAACCTCCAGAAATTGTAGTGAAGGCAGCCATCGGGGTGCCACGTAATCCCCGTACCGTCACTGCATCAGCAACTTGTAGTGCTTGAGGAGGCATTGCTGGCTGCATTCTCTGATATTCACGTAGCTGTGGAGAAGGATTTCTTAACAATGGAAAGTACTAGTAATCATTTATTGTCACTTTACATGGATAACAGTATGATCAAAGGGAATACTAAATGCAGACATAAAATTCTGATAATCTAAAACTAACCATTCCTGACATGGGAAATGGCAAGCAAGTATAATAATAATAAAAAAAATTAAGTATAACCATATTGTGATACAGATGTACTATTCAGTCTAGTGTATTATCTTTCAGAAGGGTGAAAGGCGTGCAAGGAATAGAAAGAATTGGAACGATGTGGTATACCGGGTTGACATGATGTCAACGGATTGAACCAAGGCATGCAAAATGTCTGGGGTAAACCACAGAAAGGTCTGTGGGGCCTGGATGTGGATAAGGAGCTGTGGTTTTGGTGGATTACACATGACAGCTAGAGACTTAGTGTGAACAAATGTGGCCTTTTTCTGTCTGTTTGTTGGTGCTACTTCGCTGAAGCAGGGGGTAGCAATGCTGTTTCCTGTGGGGTGGGGGTGGCACCAGGAATGGATGAAGGCAAGCAAGTATGAATACGTACATGTGTATATATGTATATGTCTGTGTATGTGTACATATTTATTTATTTATTTATTTTGCTTTGTCGCTGTCTCCCGCGTGTGCGAGGTAGCACAAGGAAACAGATGAAAGAAATGGCCCAACCCACCCCCATACACAATGTATACACACACACACGTCCACACATGCAAATATACATACCTATACATCTCAATGTACACATATATATACATACACAGACACATACATATATACCCATGCACACAATTCACACTGTCTGCCCCCATTCACTCCCATCGCCACCTCGCCACACATGGAATACCATCCACCTCTCCCCTCATGTGTGCGAGGTAGCACTAGGAAAAGACAACAAAGGCCACATTCGTTCACACTCAGTCTCTAGCTGCCACGCAACAATGCCCGAAACCACAGCTCCCTTTCCACATCCAGGCCCCACACAACTTTCCATGGTTTACCCCAGACGCTTCACATGCCCTGATTCAATCCACTGACAGCACGTCAACCCCGGTATACCACATCGATCCAATTCACTCTATTCCTTGCCCTCCTTTCACCCTCCTGCATGTTCAGGCCCAGATCACACAAAATCTTTTTCACTCCATCTTTCCACCTCCAATTTGGTCTCCCACTTCTCCTCGTTCCCTCCACCTCCGACACATATATCCTCTTGGTCAACTTTCCTCACTCATTCTCTCCATGTGCCCAAACCATTTCAAAACACCCTCTTCTGCTCTCTCAACCACGCTCTTTTTATTTCCACACATCTCTCTTACCCTTACATTACTTACTCGATCAAACCACCTCACACCACACATTGTCCTCAAACATGTCATTTCCAGCACATCCACCCTCCTGCGCATAACTCTATCCATATATACACGTATATATATTTTATCTTTATTTTATTTATTTTGCTTTGTCGCTGTCTCCCATGTTAGCGAGGTAGCGCAAGGAAACAGACGAAAGAAAGGCCCAACCCACCCACATACACATGTATATACACACATGTCCACACACGCAAATATACATACCTATACATCTCAATGTACACATATACATACACACACAGAAACATACATATATACCCATGCACACAATTCACACTGTCTGCCTTTATTCATTCCCATCGCCACCTCGCTACACATGGAATACCATCCCCCTCCCCCCTCATGTGTGCGAGGAAGCGCTAGGAAAAGACAACAAAGGCCCCATTCTTTCACACTCAGTCTCTAGCTGTCATGCAATAATGCCTGAAACCACAGCTCCCTTTCCACATCCAGGCCCCACACAACTTTCCATGGTTCTTTTTCCAAAAGAAGGAACAGAGGGGGCCAGGTGAGGATATTCCAAAAAAGGCCCAGTCCTCTGTTCCTAACGCTACCTCGCTAACGCAGGAAATGGCGAATAGTTTAAAAGAAAGAAAATATATATATATATATATATATATATCTTTTCTTTTTCTTTTAAACTATTCGCCATTTCCCGCGTTAGCGAGGTAGCATTAAGGCCTTTTTCGGAATATCCTCACCTGGCCCCCTCTGTTCCTTCTTTTGGAAAAAAAAAAAAAAGAGAGGGGAGGATTTTCAGCCCCCGCTCCCTCCCCTTTTAGTCGCCTTCTACGACACGCAGGGAATACGTGGGAAGTATTCTTAATCCCCTATCCCCAGGGATAAATATATATATATATATATATATATATATATATATATATATATATATATATATATATATATATATATATTTGTGCGTGTATGGGCATTTATGTATATATATGTGTATATGAGTGGATGGTCCATGCTTCGTCTGTTTCCTTGCACTACCTTGCTGATGCAGAAAATGGCAATCAAGTACATTAAAAAACAAAAAATGTGAATGGAATTAGGTCAGACAAGGATGTTCAGACAGCAGGGGCAGACTCAGGAGAGACTGGTCAGACTCAACGATCAGGTCAAGGGAGGAATTACAAGCCACTGGAAACAGATCAAAGGAACTCTTAAATTGATTGCAAGGATTCAAAAAATTGTATTTCAAGATCCTTATTAGTCATTGTATACCATTAAGGTTTTCTATAATAATTCCAGGAGTATAAACTTAAGAGGAATGAATTAATGACCTATATACTCTATGTAAAGACAAATATTATCACAAGAACAAAAACCTATAAAAAACTGCAAAGGTTTTCAATAATAATAAGTTATGCAAGGCAGACAAGAGGTGAAGTTATACACTGTGTTAGAGTCAGTGCAACCAGGTCAAATGAAACTGATGTTAATGCATAAGACTCTCTATACAGAAATGATAAGAAGATAAAAATAATCATTGAAATGATTATAGTAAACCCCAAAACAGTGCAAAGATAATGGGTCTCTGGGCTTCACTGTTGATTGGGTACCCTGGTTTTGGTACACTGTATAATAAGCCAAAAAGTGAATGTAAACAAGTGAAGCTGTTGTTTGTCTGATCCTAATGCTACTACACAGCAACAGGAAATGGCAGCACATTTGAAGAAATTCTAATATATCTTTTCAACACAAATCACTTCGATACATTGTTACCTAGTTCTTGACCTAATGATTTGTGAGTACAAAAATTTATCTATGCTCACCAATGACTTATTCAGGTATCACAAAAAGGCTTTTGTATTCATTAATTTATACTTTTATGTATGCTGTATATGAACTTATTTTCAATAGTAATTATATCTTTAGTATTTCCTTTAGTTGATTGAGAATGACCATAAATAACTGCCCATGACTTCATCATCAGTTTATGCCATTATGCTTATGAGGAAAATGCTTTCAATAAACACTTTGTGAGTTTACATTCAGATTTTCAGGAATGCCTCTTGAACATGAAGATCTGCAAATCATTTCAGCTTCACAAGGTTAAAAACTTTCCTACCCAATGAATCCATTGGCTGATATCATATTAAAACATATGTTTCATTCATCCATTCCTATAAATTTCCATATCAGCATACCCTCCCTATACACAATATTGTTCCTCCACAGCCATTTTCCTGCTAGCTGATATGGTGAAGGGAGTGCTGGGTGGGAAGGAGCCTTATGCTTTACTAACCTGTCACCATCTGAGTAGATTAAGGAATTTAGGTTACTATCATTGTCCTCCAGCAATTAATCTCATCATATGATATCAGGTCTTCTTTTATCTGTCTTCCCTGTGTATTCCCATGTACAGTAGAAATCTTATATAAAGCAAACGAAGAAATTAGAGGGGCATCACCAACTACAGAAACCTGCTTGAAGATCTTTTAGACTTGGGATAAGAAATATGGCTTTTGAGGTATGTTCTACAAATGGCATAAAACCAAACACAGAATTCATAAACAAATATATGGTATTTCTTGGCCAAATCATCCTTGATATTTATCAAGCTGCACTCTAAGTATTTTTCCTCTCGTACCTTTTTACAAAGTGCATCTCTCTCTTGAGTTAGAGCACTGATTGTACTGCGATGTGTAGAAGTGTTATGTTGAGCAACAGCCAGAGCATGCTGCAGACTATTGTTTTCCTCCCTTAGGACCTTTAGCTCCTCCTCCAGGGCACTGAGGGACCGGCATGGTTCATCTCCTGATGCTCGACAGCTGCTAGTGTCTTCACTGCCTCGTGGACATTCACTCACATCCAGGTCAGCTATCCCTTCTCCTGCCTGTTGACAATGCACTCACATCAGTTACAGTGACATTCATTATGTAACATAGCACTGTCCACTTAATGAATGTGCCAATAACTAAATCAAAATGTACGGTGATACAGCATTAGAAAATATTACATCATTTGATGGAACTCAGCAATAAAATATATCTATTGAGAAATTCACATTTTATCCTTATATTAAAAAAATTAGTTTGGCAGAGACATTTTGCAGCAGACACACAACTAGTAAGTATTCTACTGGCTGCTCAGTAGCATCTGAATGTACCTCCCATAGAAAATGTTCAAATACAACTTGAAGGCTTACATGATGCTGTGACCTGCAAGTTGCTTTTGTATCCACAGACTTCCATTCAAAGAATAACAAACTAGGGCAATCGAGCAATCTTACTGGATATGTAGAAATTCACCCACTAATATGTTATGAAGTTCCATTCCTCTCACTTGTAAAACTTATTCCTACCTCCACAGCCCTGTCATCTATATCACAGGAAGTTGAGGCATCAGTGGCAGTGTGGTCACGGGGTTCCTCCATATGCTCCTCTGATTCTACTGCCTCACTTGTTGAGTCCTCTGTAGATAGAGTTCTTTGTAAATGTTTACAATTAAATTGAATCAGATGCCAATAAAAGACACACTGGGATTCACAATGCATATCCTGAATCAGATTTAAGAGGAGGTAAAACATAAAATACTCAAGACTAAACAAATCAATCTACCAATAAGGAGAAAGTGAGTTAAAGATCTCTTCAGTACTGACATTAAGAGCAGTTCCAATAAGTTTCAACATTCCTTCTTACTCCTCTTAGGAGTAAGATACTTATTAATCTATGAGCAGTCCTACTATAAGCAAGGGTACTCTTTTGAAACAGTACTTTTAAGCAACATAGCTCAAAATTTTTCCTTGCCAGTCATGCACCAACTCTAGAACTTACAAGATTTCTGGAATTTTGACAAGTAATCATATGTAATGCTCTTGGAGGTCTAGGGTGGAGTTAGAATTCATGGCCACGCATGTCAATGAGAATTATAAGAAAACCCTGATACAACATTTATAGACTTACACAATAGGTAATAAGCAATATTGTTGTTAGACCCGTTACAGGACAATATTTGATCAACAACCTTTCTTCTAGATCCCCATTTAAAAAAGAAAAAAAGTGGGATGTGACCTTTAAAACCCCTAAAATCATGAAGTGGGGATCTAACTGCTCACCTTAAGGAGCATTTGACAGACCATTTGGTAAAACAGCAGGACAATCAGCCTACAATTAAAGTAGACACTTGCTGACAATTCACCTCAGAATGGGGAGATTTTTGGTTGTCAGCTTTGGCACCCAAGACTTAGCAGAGTAAGGAATTAGCCTCATGAATTATGATTTCAGAAAGATGCCAGACTAGAACAAACTCTAAGTTCTGAATATCTTTCAAAAAGCAGATTTTATCATAACCTGTTCAGGTCCAACTTAATTCCCAGTCAGAGCTTTACTTGAAAAGGAATATATGAGTGTCCTAGGGCAGGTCTCTCTCTTTGCCTACCCTGGGAATAAACTCTAAGCTGCTCATATTCTATGTTGACCAAGCAGTCCCACATTTTGGGGTCTTGATATCAATTAGTACAACTTCTGAGGAAATTTAGTTTTGCAGCCTTCTACAATATGTTGTGGCTGCAGACCAAATGAGTTAAGGAAAAACACGTTCTTTCCTACAGTTAAGCCAAAATATTCCAAGAATGCTTCCCAAAAACCTTCTGAACCGTTATTGCAGTGGGCTAGCAAAGAGATTACCCACCTAAGCCAGTTAAGCAAGGATAAGCCTTCCATTCTTCAAAGGGACATGGAGATACAGACTCTTGAATCGGAGAAAAAGTTCTTTCATATCAACAGAAAGGAAATTTTGGTTCTAATGTTTGTATCTTGCTGAATATCCTGAGCTAAGATGCAGAGTTATTTTTTCTGATGGAAATTACAGTAACTGTCTGAAGCCTGATGAACAAATTTTCATGCTCATCCTTCTTCTTTTACAGTAAAAGGTAAAAAATCTTAGCAATGGCCAAAGACCATTTTTTCTTTCTCCAAGCTCCTTATCATCAAGAAGTTTACAAGTTTTGCATGGATGCAATGTCGAGAGTAAATGCAATGCCAACATTACTGCCTATACATATATGGATGCTTTCAAGTGGATCCTTTCCTTAGGAGTGGCACTCCAGGTGGCTCTCTTTTCCACCAAGGCCAATGTGTTTCTACCGTGTATCTTGAGTTTTCAATATGGGGCAGTTGCCGCAGACATTCTGTACTTGGTTGGAATTATCTTAGGTGATACCTTAGGTTGGTCTTGATTCCCTCAGACTTTTTACAATAACTCAACCTATAAGCCCTGTGCTCTGGAATCTCTCTCTCTCTCTCTCTCTCTCTCTCTCTCTCTCTATATATATATATATATATATATTTTTTTTTTTTTTTTTTTGCTTTGTCGCTGTCTCCCGCGTTTGCGAGGTAGCGCAAGGAAACAGACGAAAGAAATGGCCCAACCCACCCCCATACACATGTATATACATACGTCCACACACGCAAATATACATACCTACACAGCTTTCCATGGTTTACCCCAGACGCTTCACATGCCTTGATTCAATCCACTGACAGCACGTCAACCCCGGTATACCACATCGCTCCAATTCACTCTATTCCTTGCCCTCCTTTCACCCTCCTGCATGTTCAGGCCCCGATCACACAAAATCTTTTTCACTCCATCTTTCCACCTCCAATTTGGTCTCCCTCTTCTCCTCGTTCCCTCCACCTCCGACACATATATCCTCTTGGTCAATCTTTCCTCACTCATTCTCTCCATGTGCCCAAACCACTTCAAAACACCCTCTTCTGCTCTCTCAACCACGCTCTTTTTATTTCCACACATCTCTCTTACCCTTACGTTACTCACTCGATCAAACCACCTCACACCACACATTGTCCTCAAACATCTCATTTCCAGTACATCCATCCTCCTGCGTACAACTCTATCCATAGCCCACGCCTCGCAACCATACAACATTGCTGGAACCACTATTCCTTCAAACATACCCATTTATGCTTTCCGAGATAATGTTCTCGACTTCCACACATTCTTCAAGGCCCCCAGAATTTTCGCCCCCTCCTCCACCCTATGATCCACTTCCACTTCCATGGTTCCATCCGCTGCCGGATCCACTCCCAGATATCTAAAACACTTCACTTCCTCCAGTTTTTCTCCATTCAAACTCACCTCCCAATTGACTTGACCCTCACCCCTACTGTACCTAATAACCTTGCTCTTATTCACATTTACTCTTAACTTTCTTCTTCCACACACTTTACCAAACTCAGTCACCAGCTTCTGCAGTTTCTCACATGAATCAGCCACCAGCGCTGTATCATCAGCGAACAACAACTGACTCACTTCCCAAGCTCTCTCATCCACAACAGACTTCATACTTGCCCCTCTTTCCAAAACTCTTGCATTTACCTCCCTAACAACCCCATCCATAAACAAATTAAACAACCATGGAGACATCACACACCCCTGCTGCAAACCTACATTCACTGAGAACCAATCACTTTCCTCTCTTCCTACACGTACACATGCCTTACATCCTCGATAAAAACTTTTCACTGCTTCTAACAACTTGCCTCCCACACCATATATTCTTAATACCTTCCACAGAGCATCTCTATCAACTCTATCATATGCCTTCTCCAGATCCATAAATGCTACATACAAATCCATTTGCTTTTCTAAGTGTTTCTCACATACATTCTTCAAAGCAAACACCTGATCCACACATCCTCTACCACTTCTGAAACCACACTGCTCTTCCCCAATCTGATGCTCTGTACATGCCTTCACCCTCTCAATCAATACCCTCCCATATAATTTACCAGGAATACTCAACAAACTTATACCTCTGTAATTTCAGCACTCACTCTTATCCCCTTTGCCTTTGTACAATGGCACTATGCACGCATTCCGCCAATCCTCAGGCACCTCACCATGAGTCATACATACATTAAATAACCTTACCAACCAGTCAACAATACAGTCACCCCCTTTTTTAATAAATTCCACTGCAATACCATCCAAACCTGCTGCCTTGCCGGCTTTCATCTTCCGCAAAGCTTTCACTACCTCTCTCTGTTTACCAAATCATTTTCCCTAACCCTCTCACTTTGCACACCACCTCGACCAAAACACCCTATATCTGCCACTCTATCATCATACACATTCAACAAACCTTCAAAATACTCACTCCATCTCCTTCTCACATCACCACTACTTGTTATCACCTCCCCATTTGCGCCCTTCACTGAAGTTCCCATTTGCTCCCTTGTCTTACGCACTTTATTTACCTCCTTCCAGAACATCTTTTTATTCTCCCTAAAATTTAATGATACTCTCTCACCCCAACTCTCATTTGCCCTTTTTTTCACCTCTTGCACCTTTCTCTTGACCTCCTGTCTCTTTCTTTTATACATCTCCCACTCAATTGCATTTTTTCCCTGCAAAAATCGTCCAAATGCCTCTCTCTTCTCTTTCACTAATACTCTTACTTCTTCATCCCACCACTCACTACCCTTTCTAATCAACCCACCTCCCACTCTTCTCATGCCACAAGCATCTTTTGCGCAATCCATCACTGATTCCCAAAATACATCCCATTCCTCCCCCACTCCCCTTACTTCCATTGTTCTCACCTTTTTCCATTCTGTACTCAGTCTCTCCTGGTACTTCCTCACACAGGTCTCCTTCCCAATGTGTGGAAGTCGAGAACATTATCTCGGAAAGCAAAAATGGGTATGTTTGAAGGAATAGTGGTTCCAACAATGTTGTATGGTTGCGAGGTGTGGGCTATGGATAGAGTAGTGTGCAGGAGGATGGATGTGCTGGAAATGAGATGTTTGAGGATAATATGTGGTGTGAGGTGGTTTGATCGAGTAAGTAATGTAAGGGTAAGAGAGATGTGTGGAAATAAGAAGAGTGTGGTTGAGAGAGCAAAGGAGGATGTTTTGAAATAGTTTGGGCACATGGAGAGAATGAGTGAGGAAAGATTGACCAAGAGGATATATGTGTCAGAGGTGGAGGGAACGAGGAGAAGTGGGAGACCAAATTGGAGGTGGAAAGATGGAGTGAAAAAGATTTTGAGAGATCGGGGCCTGAACATGCAGGAGGGTGAAAGGCGGGCAAGGAATAGAGTGAATTGGATCAATCTGGTATACCGGGATCGATGTGCTGTCAATGGATTGAATCAGGGCATGTGAAGCGTCTGGGGTAAACCATGGAACATTCTGTGGGGCCTGGATGTGGAAAGGGAGCTGTGGTTTCGGGCATTATTGCATGACAGCTAGAGACTGAGTGTGAACCAATGGGGCCTTTGTTGTCTTTTCCTAGTGCTACCTCGCACACATGAGGGGGGAGGGGGATGTTATTCCATGTGTGGTGAGGTGGTGATGGGAATGAATAAAGGCAGACAGTGTGAATTTTGTGCATGTGTATACATGTGTATGTCTGTGTGTGTGTATATATATGTGTACATTGAGATGTATGGGTATGTATATTTGCATGTGTTGACGTGTATGTATATACATGTGTATGGGGGTGGGTTAGGCCATTTCTTTCGTCCGTTTCCTTGCGCTACCTCGCAAACGCGGGAGACAGCGACAAAGCAAAATAAATAAATTATATATGTATGTATATATTATCCCTGAGGATAGGGGAGAAAGAATACTTCCCACGTATTCCCTGCATGTCGTAGAAGGCGACTAAAAGGGGAGGGAGCGTGGGGCTGGAGATCCTCCCCTCTTGTTTTTTTTTAATTCTCCAAAAGAAGGAACAGAGAGGGGGGCCAGGTGAGGATATTCCCTCAGAGGCCCAGTCCTCTGTTCTTAACGCTACCTTGCTAAAGCGGGAAATGGCGAATAGTTTGAAAGAAAGAAAAGAAAAGAATATATATATATATATATATTATCCCTGGGGATAGTGGAGAAAGAGTACTTCCCACGTATTCCCGGCGTGTTGTAGAAGGCGACTAAAAGGGCAGGGAGCAGGGGGCTGGAAATCCTCCCCTCTCGTTTTTTTTTTTTTTTATTTTCCAAAAAAAGGAACAGAGAAGGGGGCCAGGTGAGGATATTCCCTCAAAGGTCCAGTCCTCTGTTCTTAACGCTACCTCGCTTACACGGGAAATGGCAAATAGTATGAACAAAAAAAAATATATATATATATATAGAGAGAGAGAGAGAGAGAGAGAGAAAGTGGTGAGAGTATGTGAGCTTGGAAGGGAGACTTGTGTGCGGAAGTACCACAAGAGACTGAGTACAGAATGGAAAAAGGTGAGAACAAAGGACGTAAGGGGAGTGGGGGAGGAATGGGATGTATTTAGGGAAGTAGTGATGGCTTGCGCAAAAGATGCTTGTGGCATGAGATGCGTGGGAGGTGGGCAGATTAGAAAGGGTAGTGAGTGGTGGGATGAAGAAGTAAGATCATTAGTGAAAGAGAAGAGAGAGGCATTTGGACGATTTTTGCAGTGAAATAATGCAAATGAGAGGGAGATGTATAAAAGAAAGAGGCAGGAGGTCAAGAGAAAGGTGCAACAGGTGAAAATGAGGGTACATGAGAGTTGGGGTGAGAGAGTATCATTAAATTCTAGTGAGAATAAAAAGATGTTTTGGAAGGAGGTAAATAAAGTGCGTAAGACAAGGGAACAAATGGGAGCTTCAGTGACGGGGGCTAATGGGGAGGTGATAACAAGTAGTGGTGATATGAGAAGGAGATGGAGTGAGTATTTTGAAGGTTTGTTGAATGTGTTTGATGATAGAGTGGCAGATATAGGGTGATTTGGTCTAGGTGGTGTGTAAAGTGAGAGGGTTAGGGAGGATGATTTGGTAAACAGAGAAGAGGTAGTAAAAGCTTTGTGGAAGATGAAAGCCGGCAAGGCAGCGGGTTTGGATGGTATTGCAGTGGAATTTATTAAAAAAGGGGGTGACTGTATTGTTGACTGGTTGGTAAGGTTATTTAATGTATGTATGATTCATGGTGAGGTGCCTGAGGATTGGCAGAATGCTTGCATAGTGCCATTGTACAAAGGCAAAGGGGATAAAGGTGAGTGCTCAAATTACAATGTTGTATGGTTGCGAGGCGTGGGCTATGGATAGAGTTGTGCGCAGGAGGATGGATGTGCTGGAAATGAGATGTTTGAGGACAATGTGTGGTGTGAGGTGGTTTGATCGAGTGAGTAACGTAAGGGTAAGAGAGATGTGTGGAAATAAAAAGAGCGTGGTTGAGAGAGCAGAAGAGGGTGTTTTGAAGTGGTTTGGGCACATGGAGAGGATGAGTGAGGAAAGATTGACCAAGAGGATATATGTGTCGGAGGTGGAGGGAGCAAGGAGAAGAGGGAGACCAAATTGGAGGTGGAAAGATGGAGTGAAAAAGATTTTGTGTGATCGGGGCCTGAACATGCAGGAGGGTGAAAGGAGGGCAAGGAATAGAGTGAATTGGAGCGATGTGGTATACCGGGGTTGACGTGCTGTCAGTGGATTGAATCAAGGCATGTGAAGCGTCTGGGGTAAACCATGGAAAGCTGTGTAGGTATGTATATTTGCGTGTGTGGACGTATGTATATACATGTGTATGGGGGGGGGTGGGCCATTTCTTTCGTCTGTTTCCTTGCGCTACCTCGCAAATGCGGGAGACAGCGACAAAGTATAAAAAAAAAAAAAAAAAAAAAAGTTTGTTGAGTATTCCTGGGAAGGTTTGGACCCATGGCATGCATCTGGCTGCTACTGTCTGCAGTTTCAGTGTGGAGAATAGACTCTTCAGAACTTACTGCTATGGTTCTTCCTTCTTCCCTCAAGCAGCTACACTTCCTGTTTTCCTTTCTACCTGTAACCTTTTTTATAACATTAAAAGTCAGGTCTATACAATCATTTACACAGCCATGCTTACTTCCAAACATACACTTTTTTCTCTAAATTTTTTCCTTCACCCAAGATGGCCTTTGACTCAGGTGTGTTTTTGCCCATGCCATGTTAAACAATATTAAAGAAAAAACCCTACACATATTTCCCAAACCCAGTTCATCTTTACCTGTGGCTTCATGTTGATCATGTGAGAGTTCTGATTGTGAATACTCCTCTACTGCCACCTCCTCCTCAGCTATCACATTGATCCGCTGCTGGTCGATCTTGCGGGAGAGTTCAGCAATGACAGAGTGAAGTTCTGTTAGGCGCTCTTCATACCGCTGTGCCTGTGAGTCAAGCCGGTCCTCACTCTCTCGTTCTACACGAACCTTCTCCAACTGCAGGATGCAGAAGTAGGAAAGTAAGGCAAAATCAAGAATAAATGCATAATAATTTCACTCCCCACTTATTATCCTTAGCTTTTCAGATGCAGAAACTGCAGAGGAAAACATGCACACCCTCTCCTAATGCCGAAATATATAGAATCGAAGGGAGGTTAAGGATGAAGTACAGTAAAACCACATTCTAATGGACTAATTAAAATGAGGGATGGTGTGTTGGAAGCTAAATTCTATTACAACCCAAATATTCCTCCATGGGCACATGGAGTTCATAAATTAATGAGTGAACTATAAACTAGCCCTGTTAGGTCATCCCCTCACTTTAAGGCTGGAGGAATTAAGGAACCAGTAAAGATTACTCTGAATCACTTCCTGGTTAGAAATAGGGTGTGCATGAGGCACAAGCTATTCTCCCCATGTTCATGATGCTCAATAACTTTCAGCTTATCAGTAACGCTCAGATTTTTCCTGGATTCTTAGTATGTGTAAAATTGACATCAATCTTATTTGCCATAGAGTAATACAAAAAGACAGATTTTGCAACACAAAAACACTGCAATTGCATGAGAACATGCACACCAAGTTTGTTTATGTGTTGAACAAGCATACATTTACCTCAAACTCAAGGGCAGTTATCCAGCTTGGTCTTGTTTCATCTGAAAATGTATACTTAAACCACCTTTGTAGGTGCAAAGGTACAAAATTTGCTATTGTGTGGAGAGAGCATTGTATATCAGTGAAATAAAGGAAAAATGTATGGAGGTGATGCATAACAGGCTGTTATATGTTCTCTTGATGCCCAAAGTCCCAGACTGAGGTCAGGAATTAATGAACTATTCCATTACATCTCAGACTCATACTATGGATCCTTACCTTACTGGATTAAATTTGTAATGTACCAAGTTACCGAACTTTCACAAAATTTTATATTAGATCCAAACTTAGTCTGACGAGATACAGAGGATCTGTTAGAAAATCAATACAGCTATGATGAAGTCCATGAGAACAGGGTTTACTGTACTCTTAAGTACAGAAGAGCAAGGCAGGCAAAATGACACCATTCTCTGGGCAACTTAAAGAAACTTTGTAAGGGATGGAATGCATAAAGAGAAATGCCTTCAAAGGATTCTTGTATATGCAGTTTAAGTTAGAAAATTCCTGAGTAAAGTATCATAAAAATCTGTGAAGAAGAAATGTGTGGGTGACATAAAAGTCCACATTAGTAATCCCATGTACATATCTCTTGTACAAGACAGCTTATTGATCAATTGAAATATAATCTAATAAAATGCAACAACCATATACAGAGCTCCCTCTCTTAATGTTGTAACATGCTTGATTATTATACATAAGTCAAATACATCATGTAATTTTAACACTTCTATGATGCCTTCATTCATGTTTTAATTATGTACAGTACTGATTAGCTCTGACATATCAATTTTCAGTACAGGTTGAACATCCCTAATCTGAAAATCCAAAATGCTCCAAAATCCATAACTTTTTGAGAGGCGACATGACATACAAGTGGAAAATTCCACACCTCACTTCAGTTGTTCATGCTGGTCTCTGACACTCTGTTGGTGCCAATTTGTTACAAACCATCATCACCACAAGACCTACGTGCATTACCCACTTTGTTTTTTGCTTATTCTCTGCTCTGTATGAATAAATGTAAGAAGATAATTGCCTATCAGCAGCATGTAAATTCAAAGTCAGGAATAAAGGTGATGTCAAACAACCACATATTGTCCACATGGACAGCTGAGATCGTGACACCTTAGCTTTCTGATGGTTCAGTGTTACACAAACTTTGTTTCATGTACAAAATTATAAAAAAAGCATTGTATACATTATTTTCAGGCTATGTGTATAAGTTGTATATGAAACATAAATGGATTTTGTGTTTAGACTTGGGTCCCATCCCCAAGATATTTCATTATCTGTTATCCATCATGACAAATGTGGAAAACAGGATGGTATGTAAACAAATGGGTTAGAGCTGAGACATACCTCAACATTTTGACCATTCAATGGTCTTCCTCAGGAAATACTCATTCCAGCATTCAACAGGAATATGTTTCCCAGCAAGTAATAGTCACTTGGTAGGGCGCTTTAGCATGTCACTTTCTGATTGAATCCCTTGTCCTGCTGCCTCCACCCATTCACAGCAATCTCCACTACCTTATGCAACCAGCAGATAAACCCAAACCTTGTGTTAATATTGTTCTTAACCTCTTCCTCTAGGTAAGCTCTCACACTATCGCTAAACAGTGGCAAGTGGTAAACCGTTTAGTGATAGTGCGAGAGTTTACCTAGAGAAAGGGATTAAGAACAACATCAACACAAGGTCTAGATGCATCTGCTGGTCACATCAGGCAGCAGAGATCACTGTTAATGGGTGGAGGCAGCACGACAAGCGATCCAATCAGAAAGCAACATGCCAAGGCATCTGACCAGATGACTATTACTTGCTGGGGAACACAGTCCCACCGAATCTCCTGAGGAAGACCAGTGAATGGTCAAAATATTGAGGTATGTCTCAGCTCTAACCTGTTTGTTTCCATACTATCCTGTTTTCCACATATCTCATTATGTATATGCAAATATTCCAAAATCTGAAACACTTCTGGTCCCAAGCATTTCAGATAAGGGATAGTCAACCTGTATACCTATTACATCTTTTATGCCTATGCATTTATGAAGGACCTCAAGTGGGAGCCTCCAGAAACCTAGAAGAGTGAAGATATATGATGCAGATTGGCAAGGTTGCAAACAGTGATTATTAAAGAATTACTCCTACTGTTATGAATCAGAAGCTATCTTTGAGAGGTAGGGAGAAAATTGCCTTGCTGGAGGGAGAGTTGTATCCTAAGGGAGGGAAAGGACTGACATATGAAAGGCAAAAGATTGACATGTAAGGGAGAGAGAAATGACCTGTAAAACATTTGAAAGACTGAGGACTGGCCTGCTAGAAGAAAAGGCCAAAGTGTAGAAAGCAACATAACTGACCAGTATTCAGGATCAAATATATATGTGGAAGGATGAGAAGTGACCTGTAACAGGCAAAAGAGATCACCTACGCAAAATAAATGAATGGCATTTGGAAAGGAGAAGACAGACCTGTGGTACGGAAAGGAATGGTTTGTAAAGTATGAGAGGAAGGAAACTGACCAGCAGGCAAGGAAGTAAGGGGGTTTACTTATTTGAGACAGAAAATTGAGGAGAAAACCTGCAAGTAGGAGAAAGACTGCACTAGAGGTTTCATTCATTTGATGGAAATCAAGAAAAGTTTTCACACAAAACACATTTGTGATGGGGACATCAGATAGAAGATTTAACATAAAAGCAAAGGCTTACCTGTGTCACAGTGAGAGTCTTCTCCAAAATGTCCCGCTCCTGAGAGATCATCTTGAGTCTTGAGGATAATTCCAGAATCTCCCCCTTCAATGACCCCAGTGCTGCCAGATGTAGCTGTCGACAACAATATCAACTGTTAGGTGTGGATGCTTCAAATATCATATTCCAGGAATTTAAGTCCTTTAGTAGTGCTTTGAAGGTTGCTTGGGCTCCCTGTTTCAACCTATATAAAAAGAGACTATTTTGGTAAAGTCAAAGGAGTTTTCCACATCAAAGCACGTGTTTTCCTGGAAGTAAGGCAAAACCTCTTGAAGAGTAAACTGATAATTATGGTAACGAATCAAGTGAGAGTTCTTCTATGGGATTCACAGAGAAGTTCAGCAAGAATGTAAAACTTCTCATTACTGAGAGTCAAAAAAGGATTTTAGCAGTTAACTGGAAAGTCTTTATGGACACAAATAAAAGTTATTGGTACTGCCCAGTTTTTATCAAAATGTTCTATCAACAGCTGAATTACAGTTAGAAAGGTACAACCCAAACTGAAATCAGTCTTCAAAAACACAATTAAATGACTAAGAGAATAAAACCAAAGATGTCCAAAAGAATAACATGATTATGTCATGAAAGAAAAACTGAAAATGTAGAAAAAAAATACCATTTCTTCAAGCAATTAAAGACAAAATCCTGAAAAGGCTGTCATTCATTCATTATTATCACTAATACTTGACTAAGATGGAATAAAATAATCTGCAAGTTATATTAGTTGATTCATAGCACTGATAAACTAAGCACATTTATCATGATATATTACACAGCCAGTCACTGCAATATGAGTTAAACTGGAGTTCATGACAATTCAAAACATGAAAAAATATAAAATCAGATAAAAAATTAATAGAAATATTATACGTAGCTTAATTCATAAAATCTGAAGGCTTGTAGTATAAGGATGACATACCAATTTAGAAAAACCTATATTCAAAGCAGGTATAACTCAGTCTTTCCTTACTCACTACTCACTTTCAGAATAAGAATATAAATGTGGTATGATGAATGAATGTAAAAAGTATTAAATGAAGTCATTCAAAGAAATATTCTTCTCTCTCATGATAGTATAAAACTAACTGTGATTAGCTAAATATTTCAACTATCACTGCCTTCCTGTCTGCAGTATTCTATATGTTCTTCTCCCTATCTGCATACATATCTCGTGGTCTTATTCATTTTACATACTCTCTCCTGTGACTCTTAGCTTGTCTCTTCTCTTATCTATGTTTTTCTTTTTCTCTGTATCTCCCTTTCTATCTATAGAATAAGAGTTAGGAAAAAGAAGAAAAGGATAGCAATGAGGAACATGAAAGTTGGATGAGAAAATAAAGAGCATGTAAGTAGAAATCATGAAAGCCCATTGACGAAAAGAGAATGTGAATAAAAGAGAATGTTACACAGAACAAGAAATGATTCAAAAGTTACTGTTCACATGTATGAACAAAGAAAAAACAAGAAATTAGAGACTGAACCCTTAAAGTGAGATAAAAGTATGAAAATGACCCCAAGGAGATTTGCAAGATGTTAACTGAACAATACAAATTGGCAGTCATCTCAAAATGCAATGGGAAATTAAATAACAAACTGTTAAACCAACATGATGAAAATACTCTCATAGCTAGTGAGATATTGGGACATGATATATTCAGACCCAATGATCAGCTCATAGGAAATTCAGCTTTGGAACCAGATGGAAACCTAACTATATTCAGAAGAAAACTAAGACATCAATAACAAAACTAATGATGTTACTGTTGAGGCAAAAAGATATCAGCAACAAAACTAATGATAATCATGTCGAGGCAAAGACTGAATGAAAGCAAAACTGCAAATATATAACACAAATAAAGAACACTAAGGAGGATGCAAGCTAATACCTAATGAGTAAAGGCCAGTTACCTTGACCTCACATGTAATAAAAGAAAGAATGCTAAAAAGGACATATATTAGAAAAAAAGTTTTCATTACACATAAGGAGTGATTAGTAATACTATAACAGTGAGGTCAAATGAGTGAAAGGTATTAACAATTCCCTTGTTCAAAAATGTAAGAAACATCAAAGGAATAGCATAATCATCTCAGACAACTGAGGCACATGGTTTGAAAAAGAGAATGGCAAATTACATATCAGAAATGGCTTGAGTAATGTTTGGCTTTTGTCACTCATCATTATCCAGTGTGGAAAATATAACTGAGAGTTGTTGCTGGTAAAAGAAACAACCCAGTTGACATAGATCCTGTATGCTATATGGAAACTTTTCCAAAGAAATTTGCATCCTGAAGGATGAGCAGCAATCTATTTCCATTGTAGGCTGACAAACGGACTGTTTCCATACAAACATGAAGTGTACCAGGCTATTCTTCTCGAGGATGATATGGATCACTACTTCACTTTGGTTGAGCTTACTGTTACGAGGCACTTGAGTTCAGACACTGCTCCAGGTAAAGATATGGTGATTTATTCCATGTTAAGAACTTGGATGCAGTAAGGGAACAACTAACTTTAAACCCAATTATCTAACCTTTCAAGCAAACAATGCACCTGTCTGTAAGTCTGGTGGGCTGGACAAGTCAAGATCTGGCCCCTGACTGTCATGTACAAATTAGATGGCAAAATGCATGATGTCTGCCCAACTACAGTGGAAAATTGGCTCCTTTCCCAAAGTATCACAGGTTAAGGGCTCAGGCATAGCTGTTTTGCTAATGTTCTTATGCATTTACTGTGAGACCTTCTAACCTTTGTAGATTTTTAAAAAAAGTTGAATTTGCAGCTCCATATGCAACTCTTAACTGTCTTGTAGGTAAAAGCATTAAAGAAAAGTCTCTAAAATGATTCTCTGATTACTTGATAAAAAAATTAGAGTGGGGCTCTGGGGAAACTTTTCTAAGAACAGGACTTTTGATATTAGAACTCTTCTAGAAGTCTTAAAGATGGTGCTGACATCGTCAAAATGGACACTGAAAGAGGTGTCTTGATCTTGGATTGAAAATGTATGAAATAAGTTCAAAGACACTTTGCTTTGGTAATAAAGATCTAGCTACAAAGCTTTGGGTAAAAAATATTTATCTTCATTGGGAAACATATTAAAGTAGTTCAAACAGTCATTTATAACACAAATTAGATTTTTGTTCATGTACTGAACCAAGCTTTTTCCATGAACAGTAGACATTGATTTTGTCATCTGTTGCCTCTGTATAAAAGATTTTCAGTATTATAGTTCAATTAATATCAGAGAACTTCTACAAAAGCTTTATCAAGTTGCATCATAATATACATGAATTGGTGCCTGAGAATTTCAGTACATGCCGTTTCTTTAATTCTTACAATTATGACCTTTTTCCATATTTAACAGTCTGGTCTTTCTTTCTTTCTTTCTTTCTTTCTTTCTTTCTTATTGTTTTATATTAAATATATGGATCTGGAAAGCATATGATAGGTATCAAAAGATGCTTTGTGGCATATCATGAATATATGGTTTGGGAAGAAAGCTACTAAACACAGTAATGAATTTTTACTAAGACAGTATGGGATGTGTGTGAGTAGGAAAAGATAAGGCAAGTAGTTCCAGGTGAAGTGGGTATTTGGTAAGGATGTATGATGTCACCATGGCTGTTTAATCTGTTTATGGATGGGGTGATATGGGAGGTGAACACAGGGTGGTTTGATCGAGTAAGTAATGAAAAGGTAAGAGAGATGTGTGGTAATGAAAAGAGTGTGGTTGAGAAAGCAGAAGAGGGTGTTTTGAAATAGTTTGGTCACATGGAGAGAATGAGTGAGGAAAGATTGACCAAGAGGATATATGTGTCAATGGTGGAGGGAACGAGAAGTAGGAGACCAAATTGAAGGTGGAAAGATGGAGTGAAAAAGATTTTGAGCGATCAGGGCCTGAACATGCAGGAGGGTGAAAGGCATGCAAGGAATAGAGTGAATTGGAATGATGTGGTATACCGGGGTCGACATGCTGTCAATGGATTGAACCAGGGTATGTGAAGTGTCTAGGGTAAACCATGGAAAGTTTTGTGGGGCCTAGATGTGGAAAGGCAGTTGTGGTTTCGGTGCATTACACATGACAGCTAGAGACTGAGTGTGAACGAATGTGGCCTTTTTTTGGTCTTTTCCTGGTGCTACCTTATGGTGTGTGTGTGTGTGTGTGTGTGTGCTATCTCTTGTGAGGTGGGTTGGTGATGGGAATGGATAAAGGCAGCAAGTATGAATATGTACATGTGTATATATGTATATGTCTGTGTACTTCTATGTATGTTTACATTGAAATGTATTCATATATGCGTGTGTCAGGGATTATGTATATACATGTGTATGTGGGTGGGTTGGGTTATTCTTTCGTCTGTTTCCTTGCGCTACCTCGCTAATGCGGGAGACGACGATTAAGTATTGTGAATTTATATACATAAATATTCATCATTCAATTATTATACTTTGTCGCTGTCTCCCCCATTAGCTTGGTAGCACAAGGAAACAGACAAAAGAATTGCCCAACCCACCCACATACACGTCCACACACGCACATATACATACCTATATATTTCAAATTATACATATATATACATACACAGACATACATGTATACACATGCACATAATTCATACTTGCTGCCTTTATTCATTCCCGTCGCCACCTGCCACACATGAAATGACAACCCCCTCCCCCCTGCATGCGTGCGAGGTAGCGCTAGGAAAAGACAACAAAGGCCACATTCGTTCACATTCATTCTCTAGCTATCATGTATAATGTACCGAAAACACAGCTCCCTTTCCACATCCAGGCTCCAGAAAACTTTCCATACTTTACCCCAGACTCTTCACATGCCCCGGTTCAATCCACTGACAGCATGTCGACCCCGGTATACCACATCATTCCACTTCACTATTCCTTGCACGCCTTTCGCCCTCCTGCATGTTCAGGCCCTGATCGCTCAAAATCTTTTTCACTCCATCTTTCCACCTCCATTTTGGTCTCCCACTTGTCCTCGTTCCCTCCACCTCTGACGCACATATAATCTTTCTCAATCTTTCCTCACTCATTCTCTCCATGTGACCAAACCATTTCAAAACACCTTCTTCTGCTCTCTCAACCACACTCATTTTATTACCACACATCTCTCTTACCCTTTCATTACTTACTCTATCAAATCACCTCACACCACATATTGTTCTTAAACATCTCATTTCCAACACACCCACCCTCCTCCGCACGACTCTATTTACAGCCCATGCCTTGCAACCATATAACATTGCTGGAACCACTTTTCCTTCAAACATACCCATTTTTGCTTTCCAAAATAATGTTCTCACCTTCCACACATTCTTCAATGCTCCTAGAACCTTCGCCCCCTCCCCCACCCTGTGACACTTCCGCTTCCATGGTTCCATCCGCTTTTCAACTAAACTGTGCAATATCATCATTTCAATCATCATTTACAATTATTCTTGAGTAAAGTATCATTTTAAATTAGTGCAGTAGCAAAAAACATTTCTACAGTCATCAGTATACAAAGTGAACAAAGTGGGGGACATAACACATCCCTGGGATGCACCTGTATTGGTAAAAATGATACTCTTAGCGTTATCTATATTGGTATACTGTAGCCTCTGTGTTAAAAAGCTGAAGATCCATTTCATTAAAATACAGTTTATATCAATCCCTAATAATATATTTAACAAAATATGTGGCTGACTGTATCAAAGGCAGAGCTAAAATCAATGTATAAGATTCTTGCTTTTGAGTTATGTCTGTCTAAATGTTTGCCAATCTTATTCATGAAAGTCAAACTTACATCCTGCACAATCCTATTTTTACAATGCGCAAACTGCAGTGGATCTCTGAAATCACCAATGTTATTACATAAATAGTTTCTCATCAATAGTTTCCACGGAACCATGAAAGCGGAAGTGGATCATGGGGTGGGGGAGGGGGCGAAAATCCCGGGAGCCTTGAAGAATGTGTGGAAGTCGAGAACATTATCTCGGAAAGCAAAAATGGGTATGTTTGAAGGAATAGTGGTTCCAACAATGTTGTATGGTTGCGAGGCGTGGGCTATGGATAGAGTTGTGCGCAGGAGGATGGATGTGCTGGAAATGAGATGTTTGAGGACAATGTGTGGTGTGAGGTGGTTTGATCGAGTAAGTAACGTAAGGGTAAGAGAGATGTGTGGAAATAAAAAGAGCGTGGTTGAGAGAGCAGAAGAGGGTGTTTTGAAATGGTTTGGGCACATGGAGAGAATGAGTGAGGAAAGATTGACCAAGAGGATATATGTGTCGGAGGTGGAGGGAACGAGAAGTGGTAGACCAAATTGGAGGTGGAAAGATGGAGTGAAAAAGATTTTGTGTGATCGGGGCCTGAACATGCAGGAGGGTGAAAGGAGGGCAAGGAATAGAGTGAATTGGATCGATGTGGTATACCGGGGTTGACGTGCTGTCAGTGGATTGAATCAGGGCATGTGAAGCGTCTGGGGTAAACCATGGAAAGCTGTGTAGGTATGTATATTTGCGTGTGTGGACGTATGTATATACATGTGTATGGGGGTGGGTTGGGCCATTTCTTTCGTCTGTTTCCTTGCGCTACCTCGCAAACGCGGGAGACAGCGACAAAGCAAAAAAAAAAAAAGAAAAAAAAAAAAATATATATATATATATATATATATATATATATATATATATATATATATATATATATATATATATATATATGAGCACCTTGGAGGAAAGGTAATATAAGAGTTGTACGAACAAATAATGCAAGAAGGATTAATTTGAACTCCGCAGGTGTTTGTAAACTTAACTCTTAAAGACGGGAAGATTATGAGGAAAGAGAAAGACAAAAGATTACAGAATACAACAGTTTCAAGTTCAGAGGGAGAGCTGCAGCTCATTTCAACAGCAGTTGGCCTTACCTGCCTACTTCAACACACAGATCGTCAAGTGGTTCTCCTCCTTCCCCTTGATAACCCTGCCACCCGCCTTCCTCTTTCCCCATGGTAACCCTGCTTTCTTTTCTTTCACTCTCTTTAATAACCCCTACAACCCTAGCCCCTCTAGTCTTACCCACTAATCCCAACCTCACTCACCTCTTTTTGCGTGCAGGCGTGTGTAGCATCCAGACCATGAGGGTAATACTGCTGAGGGGAGCCAGCCCGCTGGTTTGCCCCGGAGGGCTCCCGCTGCACCGCTCCTGAGGACATTTTTCTTTTCCAGGGCCCACGCACTTGACCTCGGCTCCGCTAAGCCACCATCCAAGGGATTCTAGGGCCATGGGAGCCAAGCGTGGTCACCCCGGTACATGTCATTCTAAGTCAAAGGCCATCGAGACCATGATATCTGCTGACATGCTCATCCTAAAGGTTTACTAGTTGGTTATCTTTTCTCCCTGAAAACTCACATTACTCCACTTGTGATCGTCACTGCAGGCACTGGTCAGCAGCGCGTCTTCATCCCGCCAGCCTCAGTAACAAGGTCACCATTGTATACTTGGGAGGGTCAGGTTTAGCACTGAGGCTCTAGGTCCATTACGTCACAAGACGACGTCACCGGATGATGACGTCAAAGAATGATGACCTCATCTTCCTTGGTGAATCAGCCACAAACACGTGTCTTTATCATGTCAATTTGCTGTTATCATTGCATGATGTGTTCTGAATGTAACATATGCAAAAGCGTATTTGATCTACGTCAACCTTCCTACATAGAACAAATACAATCAAAAACTCGAATATTTGAGAAAAATTAGTTCATATGCATTTACACTTAGTGTCTGAAAACGAAAATATTTACAATGTACAGAAAACGAGGTTCGACAGACACACTGTACAGTAACAAAACGTCACTAAGTTACCTGCTGTACAAACACCGAAAAATTTACATTGCAATCATAATAACTGGTGACTCAGACACAGATCATATATATGATGCCATTCTCTTTAAATCTTATATAAGAAAGAAGAATTTCATTTTCGACAAAGAGAAGGAAGGCTTCCCTCAACTGCTCAATACCCACAACAACGTGGTCAAGTCCCTCGCACCTACTCCTTACTTACCTTCATACCCTAAACACCAGCACAAAATTCTTACTAGTAGTACCGTATATCGTGAAATAATGATAATTATCATTATTATTATCATTATCATTATTATCATTATTATTATTATTATTATTATTATTATTATTATTATTTTTTTTTTTTTTTTTTTTTTTTCCCCAAAAGAAGGAACAGAGGGGGCCAGGTGAGGATATTCCAAAAAAGGCCCAGTCCTCTGTTCTTAACGCTACCTCGCTATCGCGGGAAATGGCGAATAGTATGAAAAAAAAAAAAAAAAAAAATTATTATTATTATTATTATCATTATTATATAACTACTACTACTACTATTATTACTACAACTACTACTACTACTAATAATAATAATAATAATAATAATAATAATAATAATAATAATAATAATTATCATTCAACCCATGGAGGGTTAGGTTTATGTACTTCAAACAGAAAGAAGAAAATGATGGACTCCTCTGGAGTAAGAAGGACCTGGCCAACACACGACGATAGTCTATCCAAAAGCGACTCGCTCACAGTTGCGAACACTTGCAGGCGGGGTCGTCTATTCTGTACATTTAAAATACATAATATCATTCATCCGTGGACTACAGTATAATTAACTATCACAGGACAAGGGAAAACCAACAACATAGCGTGAAGGAAAAAAAAAAATACACTACACAACCTCTTTATAACTCAGCCATGGGAGATAGCCACAGCAGGCGAATGTAAATTAAGAAAACACTTATCCTAAGCCCAGGGCCGTACCTGGCCAAGGTCGGGCCACCGAAATGTACCCTTGGATCAAGTACGTCTCTTGTGTGTCCAAGATAACTAACTTGCTAAGATACAAGTATTCATCTACAGGGAAGATGCCCAAGATAAGCACGTCCACAATGTTCATCAAGTCCCTCTGCTCCCATATCATTTTTGTGACGACTTTTTTTTTTTCCTTTGTGCATATACTTTCTACGGGAAATTATAACGTCATATGCTCTCTCTCTCTCTCTCTCTCTCTCTCTCTCTCTCTCTCTCTCTCTCTCTCTCTCTCTTGGAATCTCACGGCGATGAGACCCCACCGGGAGCTCTCACCCACCAGCTGTTCACAGGATAAGCACAAATAGGTTCAAGTGATAGGTTCCTCTTGCCTCTCCCCCTCTCCCTTCCTCCAAACACCCCTGCGTCCTCTCTCTCTCTCTCTCTCTCTCTCTCTCTCTCTCTCTCTCTCTCTCTCTCTCTCTCTCTCTCTCTCACCATGGTCACCCGTCACTAGTGGAGTCCCCAAGGAATCCGTACTTGGCCCTATACTTTTCATCATCTATATGAAAGATATTGAGGTAGGGCTAAAGAACCTAGTGTCCAAATTTGCAGATGACAAAGATCGGCAACACCATATTATCTGATGAAGACGAGGTAAGATTACAAGAGGATCTAGATTATATGCTGAATGGTCTAGTAAATGGCTAATGCCATTTAACGTCAATACGCCAGTTGTTACAAGCAGGAAACCTAAACAAAAACAAAAATTGATTATGAACTTGGTGGGCCACAAGATAAAGGACACCCTTAATGTGAGAGATCCACGGGTCACTATCTTCAGTAACTTCACATTCTCCCAGCATTGCAATGATGCTGCCAAAAAAGCAAATAGGATGTTAGGATTTATAAAAAGAAACTTTACGTACACAAGCAAGGATGTGATATTGTCACTATACCTGAGTCTAGACAGACTACACCTCGAATATGCAATGCAGTTTTAGGCCCCCTCCTAAAGTAGGGACATTCCTAAATTGGAAGCAGTGCATCGAAGAGCAACTAAGTTGATTCCCTCCTTGCGTAGCTAACCATATGAGGGGAGACTGCGAGAATAAACCTTGCTCTAGTAGCCTAAGGAAGAGGAGCCTCCAGGGTAATTTGACAGAATGTTTCAAAATACTTGAAGGATTCAACACCGTTGATATTGAACATTTCTTTACAGTACCATACCCAGCATTACCGACGAAAAAAAATGGACTAAAACTTAGAGGTCACCGAGCTGATCTGAACTGTATGATAATTTCTTTACTAGTGACATTATTGGTGCATAGAATATACTCCCAGAAAATGCCATTCAGAGCAACATCCTTAATATATTCAAAATCAGGCTTAATCATCACTTGTCTTTCTCCGGTACTGAATAATTCTTTAATCAGTCATAATAACGCAGTGGTACATCATGCTACCTCCTCAACCTCTCTCTGGCCATGTTACGGTATCATCCCAACATTGGTTAACTCGTGTCACCTATTGAGAGAATATTTGAGAATTTCTGCATCATTCCTCAACATCAGAAATAATATAGACATGTAAGTCGAGAAGCTGGAGCTCAAGTTTATACTTAGTATTGTCTTTATAACAAAAAGTGAGAGGATGCATGCTGATGATGATGGCATGCATGACATATTCATGTTCCTTTTACTTTATGACTTTCCCATAAAATTTCCTTCATTATCAATAATGCTGTATATTTCTACTTGTTTTCCTGCCGACGTGTGCCGGAGGGAATGGAGGGTGGGGAGGGAGCCATTGCTTTGTTATTCTTTTCTTCTATTGTTTACAAGGGGACTTCTTTTTAGTGTTGTGGCCAGACCACCTCGATTGGGCCTTGGGTCTGTGTGGTCTGCGTAACTAAGTAATTCTCTATTTAAAGGTATAATACCGGCACTGCCCACCAGGGTATCGGGAAGGTATTAGTGACGGCTGTGCCGTGAATCAGCTGCATTCTTTTGACCCAAGTAGCTGTCTTTTCTCTCTGTCTCGCCAACATGTGTGTGCTGCCTCCAAAATCATACTATTTCCACATCACACATAAAACTTGACCACATTTCACCCACAAGGCTTCTACAGTAAATACTCGCTATTGTGGCAAAATTAAAATCGATCACTCATCGTAAGTGTAGATTTTCCCAGGGAAGCAGTGAGCGCAACGCGCTAGCCCCGCCTTCACGCAAGCTATAACGGTAAGAAGTCGTATGTACCACTCTCTCTCTCTCTCTCTCTCTCTCTCTCTCTATATATATATATATATATATATATATATATATATATATATATATATATATATATATATATATTTTGCTTTGTCGCTGTCTCCCGCGTTAGCGAGGTAGCGCAAGAAACAGACGAGAGAATGGCCCAACCCACCCACATACACATGTGTATACATACACGTCCACACACACAAATATACATACCTATGCATCTCAATGTACACATATATATACACACACAGACATATACATATATACACATGTACATAATTCATACTGTCGGCCTTTATTTATTCCCATCGCCACATCGCCACACATGGAATAACATCCCCCTCCCCCCTCATGTGTGCGAGGTACCGCTAGGAAAAGACAACGAAGGCCCCATTCGTTCACACTCAGTCTCCAGCTGTCATGTAATAATACACCGAAACCACAGCTCTCTTTCCACATCCAGGCCCCACAGAACTTCCCATGGTTTACCCCAGACGCTTCACATGCCCTGGTTCAATCTACTGACAGCACGTCGACCCCGGTTTACCACATCGTTCCAATTCACTCTATTCCTTGCACGCCTTTCACCCTCCTGCATGTTCAGGCCCCGATCACACAAAATCTTTTTCACTCCATCTTTCCACCTCCAATTTGGTCTCCCTCTTCTCCTCGTTCCCTCCACCTCTGACACATATATCCTCTTGGTCAATCTTTCCTCACTCATTCTCTCCATGTGACCAAACCATTTCAAAACACCCTCTTCTGCTCTCTCAACCACACTCTTTTTATTTCCACACATCTCTCTTACCCTTACATTACTTACTCGATCAAACCACCTCACACCACATATTGTCCTCAAACATCTCATTTCCAGCACATCCACCCTCCTGCGCACAACTATATCCATAGCCCACGCCTCGCAACCATACAACATTGTTGGAACCACTATTCCTTCAACATACCCATTTTTGCTTTCCGAGACAATGTTCTCGACTTCCAAACATTCTTCAAGGCTCCCAGAATTTTCGCCCCCTCCCCCACCCTATGATTCACTTCCGCTTCTATGGTTCCATCCGTTGCCAGATCCACTCCCAGATATCTAAAACACTTCACTTCCTCCAGTTTTTCTCCATTCAAACTTACCTCCCAATTGACTTGACCCTCAACCCTACTGTACCTAATAACCTTGCTCTTATTCACATTTACTCTTAGCTTTCTTCTTTCACACACTTTACCAAACTCAGTTACCAGCTTCTGCAGTTTCTCACATGAATCAGCCACCAGCGCTGTATCATCAGCGAACAACAACTGACTCACTTCCCAAGCTCTCTCATCCCCAACAAACTGCATACTTGCCCCTCTTTCCAAAACTCCCTAACAACCCCATCCATATATATATATATTTTGCTTTGTCGCTGTCTCCCGCGTTTGCGAGGTAGCGCAAGGAAACAGACGAAAGAAATGGCCCAACCCCCCCCATACACATGTATATACATACGTCCACACACGCAAATATACATACCTACACAGCTTTCCATGGTTTACCCCAGACGCTTCACATGCCTTGATTCAATCCACTGACAGCACGTCAACCCCGGTATACCACATCGATCCAATTCACTCTATTCCTTGCCCTCCTTTCACCCTCCTGCATGTTCAGGCCCCGATCACACAAAATCTTTTTCACTCCATCTTTCCACCTCCAATTTGGTCTCCCTCTTCTCCTCGTTCCCTCCACCTCCGACACATATATCCTCTTGGTCAATCTTTCCTCACTCATTCTCTCCATGTGCCCAAACCATTTCAAAACACCCTCTTCTGCTCTCTCAACCACGCTCTTTTTATTTCCACACATCTCTCTTACCCTTACGTTACTCACTCGATCAAACCACCTCACACCACACATTGTCCTCAAACATCTCATTTCCAGCACATCCACCCTCCTGCGCACAACTCTATCCATAGCCACGCCTCGCAACCATACAACATTGTTGGAACCACTATTCCTTCAAACATACCCATTTTTGCTTTCCGAGATAATGTTCTCGACTTCCAAACATTCTTCAAGGCTCCCAGAATTTTCGCCCCCTCCCCCACCCTATGATTCACTTCCGCTTCCATGGTTTACCCCAGACGCTTCACATGCCTTGATTCAATCCACTGACAGCACGTCAACCCCGGTATACCACATCGATCCAATTCACTCTATTCCTTGCACTCCTTTCACCCTCCTGCATGTTCAGGCCCCGATCACACAAAATCTTTTTCACTCCATCTTTCCACCTCCAATTTGGTCTCCCTCTTCTCCTCGTTCCCTCCACCTCCGACACATATATCCTCTTGGTCAATCTTTCCTCACTCATTCTCTCCATGTGCCCAAACCACTTCAAACACCCTCTTCTGCTCTCTCAACCACGCTCTTTTTATTTCCACACATCTCTCTTACCTTACATTACTTACTCGATCAAACCACCTCACACCACATATTGTCCTCAAACATCTCATTTCCAGCACATCCACCCTCCTGCGCACAGCTCTATCCATAGCCCACGCCTCGCAACCATACAACATTGTTGGAACCACTATTCCTTCAACATACCCATTTTTGCTTTCCGAGATAATGTTCTCGACTTCCACACATTCTTCAAGGCCCCCAGAATTTTCGCCCCCTCCCCCACCCTATGATTCACTTCCGCTTCCATGGTTTACCCCAGACGCTCCACATGCCCTGATTCATCCATTGACAGCACGTCGACCCCGGTTT
>NC_092265.1:25975632-26068132 GCF_036320965.1 Panulirus ornatus
GGATATATGTGTCGGAGGTGGAGGGAACGAGGAGAAGTGGGAGACCAAATTGGAGGTGGAAAGATGGAGTGAAAAAGATTTTGAACTTCCGCTTCCATGGTTTCATCCGCTGCCAAATCCATTCCCAGATATCTAAATCACTTCACTTCCTCCAGTTTTTCTCCATTCAAACTTACTTCCCAGTTGACTTGTCCCTCAACCCTACTGTACCTAATAACCTTGCCCTTATTCACATTTACTCTCAGCTTTCTTCTTTCACACACTTTACCAAACTCAGTCACCAGCTTCTGCAGTTTCTCACCAGAATCAGCCAATAGCGCTGTATCATAAGCGAACAACAACTGACTCATTTCTCAAGCTCTCTCTCGTCCACAAGTGACTGTATACTTGCCCCTCTTTCCAAAACTCCCTAACAACCCCATCCATATATATATATATATATATATATATATATATATATATATATATATATATATATATATATATTTTTTTTTTTTTTCTTTTTGCTTTGTCGCTGTCTCCCGCGTTTGCGAGGTAGCGCAAGGAAACAGACGAAAGAAATGGCCCAACCCTCCCCCATACACATGTATATACATACGTCCACACACGCAAATACACATACCTACACAGATTTCCATGGTTTATCCCAGACGCTTCACATGCCTTGATTCCATCCACCGACAGCACGTCAACCCCGGTATACCACATCGCTCCAGTTCACTCTATTCCTTGCCCTCCTTTCACCCTCCTGCATGTTCAGGCCCCGATCACACGGAAATCTTTTTCACTCCATCTTTCCACCTCCAATTTGGTCTCCCTCTTCTCCTCGTTCCATCCACCTCCGACACATATATCCTCTTGGTCAATCTTTCCTCACTCATTCTCTCCATGTGCTCCAACCATTTCAAAACACCCTCTTCTGCTCTCTCAACCACGCTCTTTTTATTTCCACACATCTCTCTTACCCTTACGTTACTTACTTGATCAAACCACCTCACACCACATATTGTCCTCAAACATCTCATTTCCAGCATATCCATCCTCCTGCGCACAACTCTATCCATAGCCCACGCCTCGCAACCATACAACATTGTTGGAACCACTATTCCTTCAAACATACCCATTTTTGCTTTCCGAGATAATGTTCTCGACTTCCACACATTCTTCAAGGCCCCCAGAATTTTCGCCCCCTCCCCCACCCTATGATCCACTTCCGCTTCCATGGTTCCATCCGCTGCCAGATCCACTTCCAGATATCTAAAACACTTCACTTCCTCCAGTTTTTCTCCATTCAAACTCACCTCCCAACTGACTTGACCCTCAACCCTACTGTACCTAATAACCTTGCTCTTATTCACATTTACTCTTAACTTTCTTCTTTCACACACTTTACCAAACTCAGTCACCAGCTTCTGCAGTTTCTCACATGAATCAGCCACCAGCGCTGTATCATCAGCGAACAACAACTGACTCACTTCCCAAGCTCTCTCATCCCCAACAGACTTCATACTTGCCCCTCTTTCCAAAACTCTTGCATTCACCTCTCTAACAACCCCATCCATAAACAAATTAAACAACCATGGAGACATCACACACCCCTGCCGCAAACCTACATTCACTGAGAACCAATCACTTTCCTCTCTTCCTACACGTACACATGCCTTACATCCTCGACAAAAACTTTTCACTGCTTCTAACAACTTTCCTCCCACACCATATATTCTTAATACCTTCCACAGAGCATCTCTATCAACTCTATCATATGCCTTCTCCAGATCCATAAATGCTACATACAAATCCATTTGCTTTTCTAAGTATTTCTCACATACATTCTTCAAAGCAAACACCTGATCCACACATCCTCTACCACTTCTGAAACCACACTGCTCTTCCCCAATCTGATGCTCTGTACATGCCTTCACCCTCTCAATCAATACCCTCCCATATAATTTACCAGGAATACTCAACAAACTTATACTTCTGTAATTTGAGCACTCACTCTTATCCCCTTTGCCTTTGTACAATGGCACTATGCACGCATTCCGCCAATCCTCAGGCACCTCACCATGAGTCATACATACATTAAATATCCTTACCAACCAGTCAACAATACAGTCACCCCCTTTTTTAATAAATTTCACTGCAATACCATCCAAACCTGCTGCCTTGCCGGCTTTCATCTTCCGCAAAGCTTTTACTACCTCTTCTCTGTTTACCAAATCATTTTCCCTAACCCTCTCACTTTGCACACCACCTCGACCAAAATACCCTATATCTGCCACTCTATCATCAAACACATTCAACAAACCTTCAAAATACTCACTCCATCTCCTTCTCACATCACCACTACATGTTACCACCTCCCCATTTGCGCAATTCACTACATATATATAAATATATATATATATATATATATATATATATATATATATATATATATATATATATATATATATATATATATATATATATATGCCTTCCAGAAGCCATTTCTTATATGGTACCATATGATATCTTCAGACTTCTACCTACTCACTCCCTCCTCTCCCTCTTTTGACCTCTCCCTACACAATCCCTCCCCTCTTTCCACCTCTTACCACGACTTCTCCTCTCCCATCTTCATCTTTTTTTTTTTTTACATACACTTCCACTCTCCTTCTTACAACGTCTTTCAAAACTCCGACTCTCTTTCTTTCGAACTCTCCCACCACTCTCACTCTCCTATCTCCGGCCTCTTTTTACGCTCCCACTCTCACCCCCTTTTCAACCTCCACCCGAACTCCACAAAGTTCCCTTCTTCCGACCACTTTTGTACTCTCACTCTCCTTCTCTGAACCTCTCCCTACACTCTCACACTCCCCCCTCCCCCTACATTCTTCCGACCTCTCCCTCCACCCGCAACCTCTCTCACTCGACCAGGTATCCTACAACCTCAGCCTCCCGCTTCTAACACCATCCCATTCCTGTGTTATCCTTGTAACCTCTCTCTCTCTCTCTCTCTCTCCTTCCTCCAAAGACAAGCTCCAACACGTGCATATATATATATATATATATATATATATATATATATATATATATATATATATATATATATATATATATATTTTTTTTTTTTTTTTTTATACTTTGTCGCTGTCTCCCGCGTTTGCGAGGTAGCGCAAGGAAACAGACGAAAGAAATGGCCCAACCCCCTCCCCCCCATACACATGTACATACACACGTCCACACACGCAAATATACATACCTACACAGCTTTCCATGGTTTACCCCAGACGCTTCACATGCCTTGATTCAATCCACTGACAGCACGTCAACCCCGGTATACCACATCGATCCAATTCACTCTATTCCTTGCACTCCTTTCACCCTCCTGCATGTTCAGGCCCCGATCACACAAAATCATTTTCACTCCATCTTTCCACCTCCAATTTGGTCTCCCTCTTCTCCTCGTTCCCTCCACCTCCGACACATATATCCTCTTGGTCAATCTTTCCTCACTCATTCTCTCCATGTGCCCAAACCATTTCAAAACACCCTCTTCTGCTCTCTCAACCACGCTCTTTTTATTTCCACACATCTCTCTTACCCTTACGTTACTCACTCGATCAAACCACCTCACACCACACATTGTCCTCAAACATCTCATTTCCAGCACATCCATCCTCCTGTGCACAACTCTATCCATAGCCCACGCCTCGCAACCATACAACATTGTTGGAACCACTATTCCTTCAAACATACCCATTTTTGCTTTCCGAGATAATGTTCTCGACTTCCACACATTCTTCAAGGCCCCCAGAATTTTCGCCCCCTCCCCCACCCTATGATCCACTTCCGCTTCCATGGTTCCATCCGCTGCCAGATCCACTCCCAGATATCTAAAACACTTCACTTCCTCCAGTTTTTCTCCATTCAAACTCACCTCCCAATTGACTTGACCCTCAACCCTACTGTACCTAATGTACCTAATTCATGTGAGAAACTGCAGAAGCTGGTGACTGAGTTTGGTAAAGTGTGTGGAAGATGAAAGTTAAGAGTAAATGTGAATAAGAGCAAGGTTATTATAATAAAATATATATATATATATATATATATATATATATATATATATATATATATATATATTGCTTTATTTTGCTTTGTCGCTGTCTCCCGCGTTTGCGAGGTAGCGCAAGGAAACAGACGAAAGAAATGGCCCAACCCACCCCCATACACATGTATATACATACACGTCCCCACACGCAAATATACATACCCATACATCTCAATGTACACATATATATACACACACAGAGATATACATATATACACATGCACACAATTCACACTGTCTGCCTTTATTCATTCCCATCGCCACCTCGCCACACATGGAATAACATCCCCCTCCCCCCTCATGTGTGCGAGGTAGCGCTAGGAAAAAACAAAGGCCACATTCGTTCACACTCAGTCTCCAGCTGTCATGCAATAATGCCCGAAACCACACTCCCTTTCCACATCCAGGCCCCACAGAACTTTCCATGGTTTACCCCAGACGCTTCACATGCCCTGATTCCATCCATTGACAGCACGTCGACCCCGGTATACCACATCGTTCCAATTCACTCTATTCCTTGCACGCCTTTCACCCTCCTGCATGTTCAGGCCACGATCACTCAAAATCTTTTTCACTCCATCTTTCCACCTCCAATTTGGTCTCCCACTTCTCGTTCCCTCCACCTCCGACACATATATCCTCTTGGTCAATCTTTCCTCACTCATTCTCTCCATGTGCCCAAACCATTTAAAACACACTCTTGTGCTCTCTCAACCACGCTCTTTTTATTTCCACACATCTCTCTTACCCTTACATTACTTACTCGATCAAACCATCTCACACCACATATTCTCCTCAAATATCTCATTTCCAGCACATCCACCCTCCTGCGCACAACTCTATCCATAGCCCACGCCTCGCAACCATAAAACATTGTTGGAACCACTATTCCTTCAAACATACCCATTTTTGCTTTCCGAGATAATGTTCTCGACTTCCAAACATTCTTCAAGGCTCCCAGGATTTTCGCCCCCTCCCCCACCTTATGATTCACTTCCGCTTCTATGGTTCCATCCGCTGCCAGATCCACTCCAAGATGTCTAAAACACTTTACTTCCTCCAGTTTTTCTCCATTCAAACTTACCTCCCAGTTGACTTGACCCTCAACCCTACTGTACCTAATAACCTTGCTCTTATTCACATTTACTCTTAACTTTCTTCTTTCACACACTTTACCAAACTCAGTTACCAGCTTCTGCAGTTTCTCACATGAATCAGCCACCAGCGCTGTATCATCAGCGAACAACAACTGACTCACTTCCCAAGCTCTCTCATCCGCAACAGACTTCATACTTGCCCCTCTTTCCAAAACTCTTGCATTCAACTCCCTAACAACCCCATCTATAAACAAATAAAACAATCATGGAGACATCATAAATGCTACATAGAAATCCATTTGCTTTTCTAAGTATTTCTCACATACATTCTTCAAAGCAAACACCTGATCCACACATCTTCTACCACTTCTGAAACCACATTCCTCTTCCCCAATCTGATGCTCTGTACATGCCTTCATCCTCTCAATCATTACCCACCCATATAATTTACTAGGAATACTCAACAAACTGATACCTCTGTAATTTGAGCACTCACTCTTATCCCCTTTGCCTTTGTACAATGGCACTATGCAAGCAATCCCCCAATCCTCAGGCATCTCACCATGAATCATACATACATTAAATAACCTTACCAACCAGTCAACAATACAGTCACTCCCTTTTTTAATAAATTCCACTGCAATACCATCCAAACCTGCTGCCTTGCCGGCCTTCATCTTCCGCAAAACTTTTACTACCTCTTCTCTGTTTACCAAATCATTTTCCCTAACCCTCTCACTTTGCACACCACCTCGACCAAAATACCCTATATCTGCCACTCTATCATCAAACACATTCAACAAACCTTCAAAATACTCACTCCATCTCCTTCTCACATCACCACTACTTGTTATCACCTCCCCATTTGCCCCCTTCACTGAAGTTCCCATTTGCTCCCTTGTCTTACGCACTTTATTTACCTCCTTCCAGAACATCTTTTTATTCTCCCTAAAATTTGATGATAGTCTCTCACCCCAACTCTCATTTGCCTTCTTTTTCACCTCTTGCACCTTTCTCTTGACCTCCTGTCTCTTTCTTTTATACATCTCCCACTCATTTGCATTTTTCCCTGCAAAAATCGTCGAAATGCCTCTCTCTTCTCTTTCACTAATAATCTTACTTCTTCATCCCACCACTCACTACCCTTTCTAATCAACCCACCTCCCACGCCACAAACATCTTTTGCGCAAGCCATCACTGCTTCCCTAAATACATCCCATTCCTCCCCCACTCACCTTACCTCCTTTGTTCTCACCTTTTTCCATTCTGTACTCAGTCTCTCCTGGTACTATATATATATATATATATATATATATATATATATATATATATATATATATATATATATATTGGAAAGGATCACAATTTTGCGCGTGATCAAGTATATTCCTAAGAGTCCACGGGGAAAATGAAATACGATAAGTTCCCAAGTGCACTTTCGTGTAATAATCACATCATCAGGTGAGACTCAAGAGAGAAATATAACAGTCAGTTGACATACAATGAAGAGACGTAGCTAGGACGCCATTTGGTAAACATGCGATTGTCCAAGTGCACTTGGGAACTTATCGTGTTTCATTTTCCCCTTGGACTCTTAGGAATATATATATATATATATATATATATATATATATATATATATATATATATATATATATATATATATATATATATGAAAGGTTGACAAAGAGGATATATGTGTCAGAAGTGGAAGGAACAAGAAGTGGGAGACCAAATTGTAGATGGAAGTATGGTTGCTCTATCCTTGCGTTATGACCTCTGTTGCTCTATCCTTGAATTATGACCTCTGGTTGCCGTACCCTTGTATATTCAAGGAACCTTCCACTGTTGACATCATCAAACTGGTTGTAACAAGTTCCAATGGCCAATATATGCAAACGTTTGCTATGTTCTCAGAAACGCAAAAATTCTTATTTGACCGCCAGCGGCCATGGAAAAAAGTAAACTCTAAAGGTTCATTTGTCTGGAGGAGTTCAACTGAAAAATGGTAGAGAGAATCAGACCAAGACGTAGTCATACTGATTATCATCATCCTTTACGTTTGGTGTTAATAAACTTGTGAGCAGCGCAATATACCAGTGTGCAGCATGTTTCATCAAGACTTCTTACCTTCTTATACTTTCCAGCTACGTGAGGCTAAGAATCACTTTTAGAACAAACAAAAATTTCAAAAAAAGCAAGTTGCTAACAGGTAACTGCTGCAGCCTTGTGGAATGGTAGGTACAAACCCATTTCTGACTATGATGGGATGTAAACAAATATACTTCACAGGGACGAAAGTGTAGTGGCCGAGAGAGCAGAAGTATTTGCAGTATTTCCCTCGAGCAACTTGGCGTCTTTTGTTCTAAAGATTTCTTGAAGTCAGTCTTTGCTTGTTCAAGAGGAAGATGGCCGCTGTTCTCTCGACACACAGACGTTAAGAATGATGTCAGAGATGCGCTGGATCTTACACTCTCTGTTATGAGGAAGGATGAAACGAACGATGCTTTCAATCCAGGCTGCGTCGCTGAGTGGAGAGGAACTCGCTATTATCTTAGTTGTCGAATATACATCATTTTGTGTCTTGTGGATACACATGGGCCCTTTCTAGAGAAATATAATTCCTTGTTATATGTATGTGGATTGTGAGTTATGTATGTATATTCTTTTCTTACATAGTAAGAAACACAGCACGGGCAAGTAATATGTCCTTACCAAGGTCATTTCGGATGATTGAAAAACGTTAAAGAGAAAGAAAGTATATATTAAACATGGCTGCGCAAGTGTTTGTAGACCTGACTCTTGAAGAGAAAGAAAGTATATATTAAACATGGCTGCGCAAGTGTTTGTAGACCTGACTCTTGGAAGTTATATAATGAAGGAAAGACACGAAAATTCAGACCACACAAAGATTCTAACCACACGAAGATTCTAACCACACGAAGATTCTGACCTCACGAAGATTCTGACCACACGAAGATTCTGACCACATGAAGATTCTGACCACACGAAGATTCTAACCATAGAGTGTGGCATGTTCTGCACGTGCTGAACGTTACACCATGAGTCGCGTGGAAACACAGACAGACACTACAGGCTACTGATCACGTGTGTGTGTGTGTGTGTGTGTGTGTGTGTGTGTGTGTGTGTGTGTGTGTGTGTGTATCAATCATTCTTCTTCTTGGAAGATAATAAGTTAGATTGTACAGTTCACCGTGTGATCCACCTCACTAGTTATACTTTGTTATAGTCGTATGGTATATCCAGCCATCCACAGATAACCTAGTCTAATGCCAAGGAAGTGGAGGGCTTATCCCAGCGCAGATATAATGACCTCTCTCTCTCTCTCTCTCTCTCTCTCTCTCTCTCTCTCTCTCTCTCTCTCTCTCTCTCTCTCTCTCTCTCTCTCTCTCTCTCTCCGTGCACTCCTCGCCTCTACCCAGATCAATCATCCACCCCCCCCCCCACACCACACACACACACACACCACCACCACCACCACCACCACCACCATCATTCGTTCGACAGCAATTCTTCGTCTACATTTCCACTTCCCTCCACACCCACCTCATCTTCCCCTCTAGTTCCCCACTCCACCACCATCATATCACTCCTCCAGTATCCCAGCAGACCAGTATATTGTCCTAAGACTTCCTTTCCTTCGGCATCTGAGCCCATGAAGACGCAGCGGACACCTGCCTAGTTTGGGCTTGAACTAAGTGCATGCTGAACTGTGGAAGCTGCGATTTTGCACATGGAGGGGCTTACGTCCTACCATATTAGTGTGGCTCAAGCCGGTGGAGGTGCGGCAGTGTGGGGCAGGCATGGGGAGGTAATGACCTGAGCTGCAGGCATAGAACAGGTGTGGGAAGGATGGTTGTGGAGAGAGAGGAGGCAGGGGGAAGGTGATGGTTAAGGTTGTGTAGGGGGGGGGATGATGATGGCTGTAGATAGGACTGTCATGGGGTGGGGGATAATATAAGAGAGGGTTAAGGGAAGGTGATGGAGGGGAAGGGGTAGAAGGAGTAATAAGAGGTAGGGCAACAGAGATCATGGACGTTGGGGAGTTAGTTCAGGACAGGAGGTGGGGAGCATGATAGAAAGGGGTTGAAGAGCATGGGAAAGGGGGTGGGGGAGAATATCTCCAGCCAGGGAGTCACAAGGAGGAAAAAAATAACAACATGTGTGTAGCGTGGTCGTCTGATGTGAAACTATGCCCCCCATGTGTTAGCGTGGACGTCTGATGTGAACTATGCTCCCCATGTGTGTAGCGTGGTCGTCTGATGTGAACTATGCTCCCATGCGTGTAGCGTGGTCGTCTGATGTGAACTATGCTCCCCATGTGTGTAGCGTGGTCGTCTGATGTGAACTATGCTCCCATGCGTGTAGCGTGGTCGTCTGATGTGAACTATGCTCCCCATGTGTGTAGCGTGGTCGTCTGATGTGAACTATGCCTCCCATGTGTGTAGCGTGGTCGTCTGATGTGAACTATGCCTCCATGTGTGTTGCGTGGTCGTCTGATGTGAACTATGCCTCCCATGTGTGTAGCGTGGTCGTCTGATGTGAACTATGCCTCCCAGTGTGTTAGCGTGGTCGTCTGATGTGAACTATGCCTCCCATGTGTGTAGCGTGGTCGTCTGATGTGAACTATGCCTCCCATGTGTGTAGCGTGGTCGTCTGATGTGAACTATGCCTCCCATGTGTGTTGCGTGGTCGTCTGATGTGAACTATGCCCCCCATGTGTGTAGCGTGGTCGTCTGATGTGAACTATGCTCCCCATGTGTGTAGCGTGGTCGTCTGATGTGAACTATGCTCCCCATGTGTGTAGCGTGGTCGTCTGATGTGAACTATGCTCCCCATGTGTGTTGCGTGGTCGTCTGATGTGAACTATGCTCCCCATGTGTGTAGCGTGGTCGTCTGATGTGAACTATGCCCCCCATGTGTGTAGCGTGGTCGTCTGATGTGAACTATGCTCCCCATGTGTGTAGCGTGGTCGTCTGATGTGAACTATGCCCCCCATGTGTGTAGCGTGGTCGTCTGATGTGAACTATTCATCCCATGTGTGTAGCGTGGTCGTCTGATGTGAACTATGCCCCCATGTGTATAGCGTGGTCGTCTGATGTGAACTATGCTCCCCATGTGTGTAGCGTGGTCGTCTGATGTGAACTATGCTCCCCATGTGTGTAGCGTGGTCGTCTGATGTGAACTATTCATCCCATGTGTGTAGCGTGGTCGTCTGATGTGAACTATGCCCCCATGTGTATAGCGTGGTCGTCTGATGTGAACTATGCTCCCCATGTGTGTAGCGTGGTCGTCTGATGTGAACTATGCTCCCCATGTGTGTAGCGTGGTCGTCTGATGTGAACTATTCATCCCATGTGTGTAGCGTGGTCGTCTGGTGTGAACTATGCTCCCCATGTGTGTAGCGTGGTCGTCTGATGTGAACTATTCATCCCATGTGTGTAGCGTGGTCGTCTGATGTGAACTATGCCCCCATGTGTATAGCGTGGTCGTCTGATGTGAACTATGCTCCCCATGTGTGTAGCGTGGTCGTCTGATGTGAACTATGCCCCCCATGTGTGTAGCGTGGTCGTCTGATGTGAACTATGCCTCCCATGTGTGTAGCGTGGTCGTCTGATGTGAACTATGCCTCCCATGTGTGTAGCGTGGTCGTCTGATGTGAACTATGCCTCCCATGTGTGTAGCGTGGTCGGCTGATGTGAACTATGCTCCCCATGTGTGTAGCGTGGTCGTCTGATGTGAACTATGCCCCCATGTGTGTAGCGTGGTCATCTAGGTGGGATGTGCTATGCTCTCCATGCGTGTGGTTTGTAAGTTATCAAGTCTTCTCATTAGATGCTGATGTAAACATTCAATATGGCCGCCACAGAACAAGTTGCTTCGTTTAGTAATTGGAAGAAATTTCGTAGAATGTTGTTGAGGTAAACTGAGATGTAAAGTGACCAGCAACACACGGTCAGGGTGGGAGGACAATACTGGCCTAGGCAGGTAAACATGCTGAAGTGAGCGGCTGGTTCTTATACCAGATGATGGCTCCCCCAGCATGAAGGGAGAGCACAAGGGAGAGGGAGGCGCTGCTGCCAGAACGAAGGTGAGGGACATAAGGAAGCAGACATGACGAGGAGAGGGAAGTGAGAAGGGTCACGTGAAAGAGGTTCAGATTAGCGTCGTGGAGAGAGAGAGAGAGAGAGAGAGAGAGAGAGAGAGAGAGAGAGAGAGAGAGAGAGAGAGAGAGAGAGAGAGAGAGAGAGAGAGAGAGTGGGGAGGGGGGAAGGGAAGGAGTGTATAGATTTATGGTAGAGTGTGTGGGACCTGCAGCAGCTTCCACCATCACGACACAGAGCACGCGCGGAGGGAGTCTGATACACCCCACATCTGCCTGGGAGAGGGGGGGGGGGAGTGAACACACACACACACACACACACACACACACACACACACACACACATAGTGAGAGATGACCTGATCACGACTTTTCAGTGCATAAGACAGACAGTGGACACAGGTCTACCAGAGACGCATGGACTGACCAACTAAAAGACATAACATGAAATTAAGGAAGAAACTTGTTAAAATAGACGTAAAGATGAGTATGATGATTGATGGCAAGATTAATGCGGACAGTATACAGGAGTTAAAGAAGCAGTATGACAGTAGACAGCCTTCAAGAGATGGGGCCCGAGTGTAAAACTCCCTCCCAAACAATGCAAATAGTTAATTACACACAAAAAAGACTCTGCACATGTATATGAATGCAAATCAGTCTCTATGCTTGAGAATATCTTACCCTTGCTTCACTTACATTCATAGATGTAAAATATTATTTCCCATTAAACTTGGGAAGATTTTCAGTGAGAGAATATAAGCATAAAAGATAAACCTTGCCAAAGGACAATTATCATATCCTTGAAAATCCAAAAATCAAAATGTTTCTTTCATCTCCACAACATTGTGTTCTTTGATGTACAAGAGTCAACGTTATACTTTACACGAAACTTGCAATACACAGTAAACTGGGCGACATGAACACATTACCCGCTGCTCGCACACGAAGCTTGCATCAACCTCCCGTCCTCTCCGTATTCGTGGCGCGTACGCTATCTGTGGTGTTATCAAAGCTGATGAATAACTATGGTAATTAGAGTAGTGATCTTCTGATATGTGAAGATGAATACTGATGACTAGTGAGGCAGAAAGAGGAACCACTGATGGTGAACAACGATGCCTGCCTTACGCTTGGATGAAGTCAAGAAATATTCTTTCCCTACGCCAAAATTTCGTTGTAGGAACTTGTACGTGTTTCTGTCTTTCAGGTGAGTGACGGCTTCGTAGTGAGCGAACATTTCACTGGCTGTCAAAATGCGTTCCTTCAGCTCAGCTTGCTGCCTCGTGTTTCTCCCTCACCAGCACGTGGGCTGCTGGATTTGTCCACAAACATAAAATGTCACTTTCTCATCTATAACACCGAACAACACATAACAAACACGACTTGTTTTTCGTTACCCTTGATTTTCCTGCGATCAGCTCTAAGCAACAGCCTCTCGTTTTGCAAAACTTCGTATGTAACCGTAAATTTAGTAATCTCTCTCTCTCTCTCTCTCTCTCTCTCTCTCTCTCTCTCTCTCTCTCTCTCTCTCTCTGAAAACGCGTACTCTTCTTGTATATCTTTAATACATTCATTTGCAAAGAAAAATAAAAACAGAGCAACGCATGAAGTGATCTGGTGATACTAAAGTGTTGGAATTTTCTTCCAGTCTGCACGGAAAAGATGCCACATTGTTTCCATTTAATAACAACCATGAAAGGCCACCTCCCCTGTGTTGACAGCAACCCAGATCATAACAGAACGCCTGGAAGATATTGTCGGTTGGGGCGGAGAGCAGACGTCTGGAGGGAGTGAGCACAACAGATGGAGCCACAGTCCTCTCGAGTCGAGAGGTGGACTACCTCACGTCTCTAGCCAGATCAAAACAGGTTCCTGCGTCCTCAACCTCTTTGTTACCCCCGTCCTCACTCCCTGTACTGCTCCCCTCTCTCTCTCTCTCTCTCTCTCTCTCTCTCTCTCTCTCTCTCTCTCTCTCTCTCTCTCTCTCTCTCTGCCTCTCAGCCCTTCAAGTCTTTCCGTTCCCCCTCCTTAACTGCCTACTTCTCTCCCCTTCCGTAAAGCCACTCTCCTCCAACATCAACCCAAGTCAGGTCAGACTTGCCCATCAAAACAAACAGGCAAATGTACGGCTGAATTCAAAACGCTGATGGTTTTCTGGAACACCGAGAAACTCACGTTTCTTACAGTAAAGTAGAGGCGAGCCTAGTTCCCTGACTCACAATAACTTTTTCAATAAATACACCAAATACCAGGTGTCTGGTCTACCTATAGACCCTCTATCGCTGCTTGCACCATGTTGACTATTTCTGAGGCCCTTCTATTTAACAGTCAAGTCTGTGAAGTAGCGTCCATTCGTAACACACTTGGCAAGCCATGGACACAAGTCTCTGCCTCATCTGCTTCGGGTCAAAAACAAAAAGAAAATTTGAAAATAAACTACAAGAGCTTGAGCTTAGAAAGCGTCTAACGAAGAGAAATAAACGTTTCTCGTGTGGTCAGCTGTGACACATCTCTGGCTGCAATGTTGGCCATTATTATTCAAGAACCAGCGGGCTATCGTCGTTCCCATATGATCAGCATACCATTTCATAATCTGAAGATGCTGTTTTAACTGCCAATCTACATCCTCTTCATGTTCGATATTATACATATCAGGAAGATATTTAGGTTAATACGGCGATAATGGCGTTGAGTTTTAGGCCCATCCCATACCTAGGTCAGCCAACGTGAAGCCTACATCCACCAACCAAACATTCTTCAGGTATTACTGTTGTTCTAAGACGACATACGCTCTCATCATGTTCCTCTAGTCTCAACGGCTGGATCTCCTATATAAGGACGCACCACTGCATAAATCACAGTACCAAGTGACAGTCAGTATCTAGCCCAACGTGCCGGCACCATCGCTCTGCATGTCTGGCTCCCTCGCACTGCAGCCTTCCCGTACCTCATCCGAGATCACCACTCAGATTACCTTCTCTCTCTCTCTCTCTCTCTCTCTCTCTCTCTCTCTCTCTCTCTCTCTCTCTCTCTCTCTCTCTCTCTCTCTCTCTCTCTCTCTCTCTCTTAATCTCTCTCTCTCTTACTGAATTCTTGATTATCAAATATGTATATCATTAAACCTGTTCTCATGTACCCAACACAGACTTCCCTACATCTGGCAATCTGAAAATTCATAACTGACGTCAATAACGTCCAGCCGTTCTCCTCACGTTGCTCTACTGCTCATCCATCCTTCTCCTCATATTCTCCAACCTCGCTTTTTACTCACCCATTCCTTCTCCCTACAATTCCTTCTCCACAACCTCTTGCATGTGTCTTCCTTCAACCTGTCTACCTTATCTGCCTTCATCACTGGAACCCCTCCATCCATTCACTGAGTATTCTCCTCAGGGAATGAGTGTTGGGTGGGGAGAATATGCAGGTGTGTTGGAAGGGGAGAATACACACCCCCCCCCCCCCCTTCATACACGGCCCCTGGGACCATACACAACACTGCAGCTCACCAGAGGAGCTGCTGTTGCCACTCACGATCCTGACTCCGTGCTAATCTACCTCACCCACTTGACTTGCCGCATTTTGAAAGATATACTAAAAATATGTGATCACACCCACATGATACACACACACACACACACACACACACACACACACACACACACACACACACGCGCGCGCGCGCGCGCGCGCGCAATGGAGTAAGAACGCTGGTATCTGTAGTTTTAAATACAAATGAAAGGTTAAGAGGAAGGAATATTCAATAAGTCAGCATATGTAAGGTATAAGAAGAGAAAGGATCGAGTGTAGCAGGATAAGAAAAGAGGGAAGAAGAAACTTTGACAAGAATAATGTGGACAAGGTAGATGAAAATCGAAAACTTTCTTATAAATTCGTCAGGAGTAAATTGTCAGTTATCAGGCTAAGGGATTTACATAAAAGAGGTGTAGAGGATGATGTAAGGATGTGTGAAGAGCTGACAAGCTCATAAGCGTTTTCACTGGAAGACACTACGGCCCCAACATCAATAAGATGCAATGTGGAGAAGTTCTTTAGAAAGCACTAAGATATCTATATAATACATGAACAAAATACTAAAAGGGTTTTGACCCACAAAAGGACCAAAGTCCTGATGAAATTTCACCATATAGACTGACGATGTTTCTATTTATACCTGACAAACCTCTTGAAATGCTGCTCATGTCACTGGAGAGGGGCGTGCTAAGGGAGTGGAAAAGGGCAAACCTAATACCTGTCTTATTTGTGCCACATAGTGCCAGGCGAGGAGGTTCTGACACTTATCTCTGCCACACAATGCCAAGCGAGGAGGCTCTGACACTTATCTGTGCCACACAGTGCCAGGCGAGGAGGTTCTGACACTTATCTGTGCCACACAGTGCCAGGCGAGGAGGCTCTGACACTTATCTGTGCCACACAATGCCAAGCGAGGAGGCTCTGACACTTATCTGTGCCACACAGTGCCAGGCAAGGAGGCCCAAGTTATAGTCACGGCTCATCTTCATCCCCCTCACTCTCCCCTCACCACTACACGACGCCTCCTACCAACACCACTTAGAACTACTCCCTTAACAGCCTCCTGTCGCGCCCTCCCCACTGGTAACATTATGCAGTGGGGCGGGGTGACTGCGCCCCTTTAGTGGGCTAGCCGTATCTCGCCTCCACCTCGTCTGTTTGTTCCCATACCTTGACTGTTGTCTTGTTCTGGCTGCCCCCATACCTTGACTGTTGTGTCATATTTGTTTATCCCCATACACTAAATGATGAAAGTCTCGTCTGTTTGTCCCCCTATGTTAGCTGTAGAGCGTTTAGTCTGTTTTGGTTCCATTCCTTGACTGTTCGATGTCTTGTCTGTCTGTTCCCATACCCTGACTGTTGAGCGTCTCGTCTGTTTGGTCGCATGCGTCAACTGTTTAGTGCCTCAAGCCGCTCCAGCGGCTCCAGGATGTCAACCCACACTAACCCTCTGTGCGTGAGAGGGAATTTGGAGTTAAGAGCGTCCTTAACGTGTCGCCAGAGTTCTACATCAGGAGAACAATAAAGGAGACAAAGTGTCTGTAGGTAAACATGAGAACAACTTTACAGTGAGTGGAAGAGGAAATACTCAAGAGAGTTATTCACATCCTACATAAAGCAAGAACTAGAATATGCTTCTAAACTTTGGCCACCGCTCCTAAAGAAATACAGAGGGTTTATATAGGTCCAGTGGAGGGCAATAGAAACGGTCTAGAATTAAGAGACCTGAGTTATAGTGAGAGGTTTATGGCTAATAATCTGTCCAGCCATGGAAGAGAGAAAAGTAAGGGATGACCTAATCACAACCCCTTAATTTTTCAAACGAGTTTGGGGATGTCGACAGTGAACAGTTCTTCCAGAGTTACAGACTTCACAATAATTGGAAAATCGTTTAAGATATTTGTTAGAAAAGATGTAAGGAAGAACTGCGACAATATAAGAAAAGCGGAGGAACAGGATTATAATACACGATGAAAACTGTAAACGAGAGCAATATGAAAATGATATTTAACATGAGCTGGACACACGTAACAAAAAATACCCATCTACCTGTGGATTCGAACGCGGTAATCACTATGATCTCCTCCACGCATCCAGTACATGTTAAACATATGTAAACAATAAGGTAGCGCTGGAGTGACCCGTGTTGGTGCGCCTCTCAGGTCACGTGATGGGACGGGGGATCTCAGGGGGTCAGTGGTTGGTTTGTGATGGGAAGCTCGTGTCACCTAGTGAGTGTTGTAGTGGTTAGTGAACCGGCCTGCCGCACGGTAGAACCAGATTCGAATCCTCCGCGCTCATGGATCAACGTTGCATTATCGTAAGCAAAACTTGTATGACACTAGGAGTTCAAGCATAGTTCACCATGAGTGTAGGACTCCTCCCCATTTCCCAATATCGTAGACATAGGAAATTACAACTCCTGAAGTTCCTCCATTACATATTCTGTCCTCCACATGGTCATTCCGTCCTAGCACGACTTGTGTATTTAATCCACAGGTTTCTTGATCCAGCTAGAGTTATTCAGACCTGTGGAGGAAACTCAGTCCCTCCGCGATCTGTGCGTTCCCTCCTCAGGCACCCGCCTCCCTCCACAACTTGCTGAATGGCTGTAAGATTTGCTCAATCACTCTACATACAGCTAGGTTCCCCCACAGGCCGGCAAATCCCTCTGGTAGTTACTCAGTCTCTCAGGACAAGGCGTGATCTCCCCACACGCGGCGTGATCTCCCCACACGCGGTATGATCTCCCCACACGCGTCGTGATCTCCCCACACGCGTCGTGATCTCCCTATACGACGTGCCATCTCCACAAACACGATGACGTCCCCACCTAACAGGCGTAATCTCTTTACACGCAAAGTAATTTCCCCATACGACGCGTTATCTCCCCACACGTTGCGTGATCTCCCGACAGCGCGATCTAGAATGACGTGAGAGGCGTGACGTATGAAATGTAAATGATACACCGACGAATCAAGGAAACCATGATTAAATGTGTTGTGACGTTGATAGATATATTTAACACGAGGCCACAGTAATCTTCCTTCAGATGTGGATGAAATATACTAGAGAACTGTTCAGTAAATTTCCACACGACTTTAGAAAGAATGGAGATATCATAAGAATGTACTTAAGAAACGAGCCGATGTTTGCTCATAAATCAATACCTTCATAAAATACTCATCTCACAACAGCCGTACAAACATAGCGAGATCTGTAGACGACGAACCAACAGTACCTCATTAGTCCAAGTGCCTAATGTCGCACTTCCTATATATACATACATACATATATATATATATATATATATATATATATATATATATATATATATATATATATATATATATATATATATATATATATATATATGTATATATATATATGTACATGTACAGAGCATCAGATTGGGGAAGAGCAGAGTGGTTTCAGAAGTGGTAGAGGATGTGTGGATCAGGTGTTTGCTTTGAAGAATGTATGTGAGAAATACTTAGAAAAGCAAATGGATTTGTATGTAGCATTTATGGATCTGGAGAAGGCATATGATAGAGTTGATAGAGATGCTCTGTGGAAGGTATTAAGAATATATGGTGTGGGAGGCAAGTTGTTAGAAGCAGTGAAAAGTTTTTATCGAGGATGTAAGGCATGTGTACGTGTAGGAAGAGAGGAAAGTGATTGGTTCTCAGTGAATGTAGGTTTGCGGCAGGGGTGTGTGATGTCTCCATGGTTGTTTAATTTGTTTATGGATGGGGCTGTTAGGGAGGTGAATGCAAGAGTTTTGGAAAGAGGGGCAAGTATGAAGTCTGTTGCGGATGAGAGAGCTTGGGAAGTGAGTCAGTTGTTGTTCGCTGATGATACAGCGCTGGTGGCTGATTCATGTGAGAAACTGCAGAAGCTGGTGACTGAGTTTGGTAAAGTGTGTGAAAGAAGAAAGTTAAGAGTAAATGTGAATAAGAGCAAGGTTATTAGGTACAGTAGGGTTGAGGGTCAAGGCAATTGGGAGGTAAGTCTGAATGGAGAAAAACTGGAGGAAGTAAAGTGTTTTAGATATCTGGGAGTGGATCTGGCAGCGGATGGAACCATGGAAGCGGAAGTGGATCATAGGGTGGGGGAGGGGGCGAAAATCCTGGGAGCCTTGAAGAATGTGTGGAAGTCGAGAACATTATCTCGGAGAGCAAAAATGGGTATGTTTGAAGGAATAGTGGTTCCAACAATGTTGTATGGTTGCGAGGCGTGGGCTATGGATAGAGTTGTGCGCAGGAGGGTGGATGTGCTGGAAATGAGATGTTTGAGGACAATGTGTGGTGTGAGGTGGTTTGATCGAGTAAGTAACGTAAGGGTAAGAGAGATGTGTGGAAATAAAAAGAGCGTGGTTGAGAGAGCAGAAGAGGGTGTTTTGAAATGGTTTGGGCACATGGAGAGAATGAGTGAGGAAAGATTGACCAAGAGGACATATGTGTCGGAGGTGGAGGGAACGAGGAGAAGTGGGAGACCAAATTGGAGGTAGAAAGATGGAGTGAAAAAGATTTTGTGTGATCGGGGCCTGAACATGCAGGAGGGTGAAAGGAGGGCAAGGAATAGAGTGCATTGGATCGATGTGGTATACCGTGGTTGACGTGCTGTCAGTGTATTGAATCAGGGCATGTGAAGCGTCTGGAGTAAACCATGGAAAGCTGTGTAGGTATGTATATTTGCGTGTGTGGACGTGTATGTATATACATGTGTATGGGGGTGGGTTGGGCCATTTCTTTCGTCTGTTTCCTTGCGCTACCTCGCAAACGCGGGAGACAGCGACAAAGCAAAAAAAAAAGAAAAAAAAAAATATATATATATATATATATATATATATATATATATATATATATATATATATATATATATATATATATATATATATATATATATATATATATGGGGATAGGGGAGAAAGAATACTTCCCACGTATTCCCTGCGTGTCGTAGAAGGCGACTAAAAGGGGAGGGAGCGGGTGGCTGGAAATCCTCCCCTCTCGTTTTTTTTTTAATTTTCCAAAAGAAGGAACAGAGAAGGGGGCCAGGTGAGGATATTCCCTCTAAGGCCCAGTCCTCTGTTCTTAACGCTACCTCGCTAATGCGGGAAAGAAATATATATATATATATATATATATATATATATATATATATATATATATATATATATATATATATATATATATATTATATTTCTTTTTCTTTTTTTTTTTTGCTATTCGCCATTGCCCGCGTTAGAGAGGTAGCGTCGAGAACAGAGGACTGAGCCTTTGAGGGAACATCCTCACTTGGCCCCCTTCTCCGTTTTTGGGAAATTAAATACGAGAGGGGAGGATTTCCAGCCTCCCGCTCCCTCCCCTTTTAGTCGCCTACGACACGCAGGGAATACGAGAGAAGTATTCTTTCTCCCCTATATATATATTCATTTATCTTATTATACTTTGTCGGTCTCTCCCGCGTTAGCGAGGTAGCGCAAGCAAACAGATGAAAGAATGGCCCAACCCACCCACATCCACATGTATATACATATACGTCCACACGCACACACACACACACACACACACACACACACACATATACATAACTATACATTTCAACGTATACATATATATACATACACAGACATATACATATATACACATGAAATGACAACCCCCTCCCCCCCGTACGCGCGCGAGGTAGCGCTAGGAAAAGGCAACAAAGGCCACATTTCTTCACACTCAGTCTCTAGCTGTCATGTATAATGCACCGAAACCACAGCTCCCTTTCCACATCCAGGCCCCACATATCTTTCCATGTTTGACCCCAGATGCTTCACATGCCCTGATTCAGTCCATTGACAGCACGTCGACCCCGGTATACCACATCGTTTCCAATTCACCTTATTCCTTGCACGTCTTTCACCCTCCGGTATGTTCAGGTCCCGATCGCTCAGAATCTTTTTCACTCCATCCTTCCACCTCCAATTTGGTCTCCCACTTCTCCTCCTTCTCTCCACCTCTGATACATATATCCTCTTTGTCAATCTTTCCTCACTCATTCTCTCCATGTGACCAAACCATTTCAATACACCCTCTTCTGCTCTCTCAACCACACTCTTTTTATGACCACACATCTCTCTTACCCTTTCATTACATACTCGATCAAACCACCTCACACCACATTCGGTCCTCAAACATATCATTTCCAACACATCCACCCTCCTCCGCACAACCCTATCTATAGCCCATGCCTCGTAACCATATAACATTTTTGGAACCACTATTCCTTCAAACATACCTATTTTTGCTTTCCGAGATAATTTTCTCGTCTTCCACGCATTTTTCAACGCTCCCAGAACTTTCGCCCATTCCCCCACCCATTGACTCACTTCCGCTTCTATGGTTCCATCCGTTGCTAAATCCACTCCCTGATATCTAAAACACTTCATTTCCTCCAGTTTTGCTCTAATCAAACTTACCTCCCAACTGACTTGTCCCTCAACCCTACTGTACCTAATAACCTTGCTCTTATTCACATCTACTCTCAGCTTTCTTCTTTCACACACTTTACCAAACTCAGTCACCAGCTTCTGCAGTTTCTCACACGAATCAGCCACCAGCGCTGTATCATCAGCGAACAACAACTGACTCACTTTCCAAGCCGTCTCATCCACAACAGACTGCATACTTGCCCCTTTCTCCAAAACACTTGCATTCATCTTCCTAACAACCCAACCATAAACAAACTCAACAACCATGGAGACATCACGCACCCCTGCCGCAAACCGACATTCACTGAGAACCATTCACTTTCCTCTCTTCCTACTCGTATACATGCCTTACATCCTCGATAAAAAGTTTTCACTGCTTCTAGCAACTTGCTTACCACACGATATATTCTTACTACCTTCCAAAGAGCATCTCTATCAACTCATGTTTAAGTGCCTGAGGATTGGCAGAATGCATGCATAGTGCTATTGTACAAAGGCAAAGGGGATAAAGTGAGTGTTCAAATTACAGAGGTATAAGTTTGTTGAGTATTCCTGGGAACTTATATGGGAGGGCATTGATTGAGAGGGTGAAGGCATATACAGAGCATCAGATTGGGGAAATGCAGTGTGGTTTCACAAGTGGTAGAGGATGTGTGGATCTGGTGTTTGCTTTGAAGAATGTATGTGAGAAATACTTAGAAAAGCAAATGAATTTGTATGTAGCATTTATGGATCTAGAGAAGGTATATGATAGAGTTGATAGAGATGCTCTGTGGAAGGTTTAAGAATATATGGTGTGGTAGGCAAGTTGTTAGAAGCAGTGAAAAGTTTTTATCGAGGATGTAAGGCATGTGTGCGAATGGGAAGAGAGGAAAGTGACTGGTTCTCAGTGAATGTCAGTTTGCGGAAGGGGTGCGTAATTTGTTTATGGATGGGGTTGTTAGGGAGGTGAATGCAAGAGTTTTGGAAAGAGGGACAAGTATGCAGTCTGTTGTGGATGAGAGAGCTTGGGAAGTGAGTCAGTTGTTGTCCGCTGATGATACAGCGCTGGTGGCTGATTCGGGTGAGAAACTGCAAAAGCTGGTGACTGAGTTTGGTAAAGTGTGTGAAAGAAGAAAGCAGAGAGTAAATGTGAATAAGAGCAAGGTTATTAGGTACAATACGGTTGAGAGACAAGTCAATTTGGAGGTAGGTTTGAATGGAGAAAAACTGGAGGAGGTGAAGTGTTTTAGATATCTGGTAGTGGATTTGGCGGCGGATGGAACCATGGAAGAGGAAGTGAGTCACAGGGTTGGGGAAGGGGCGAAAGTTCTGGGAGCGTTGAAAAAATGTGTGGAAGGCGAGAACATTATCTCGGAAAGCAAAAACGGATATGTTTGAAGGAATGGTGGTTCCAAAAATGTTATATGGTTGCATGCGTGGGCTATAGATAGAGTTGTGTGGAGGAGGGTGGATGTGTTGTTAATGAGATGTTTAAGGACAATATGTGGTGTGAGGTGGTTTGATCCAGTAAGTAATGAAAGGGTAAGAGAGATGTGTGGTAATAAAAACAGTGTGGTTGCGAGAGCAGAAGCGGGTGTATTGAAATGGTTTGGTCACATGGAGAGAATGAGTGAGGAAAGATTGACAAAGAGAATATATGTGTCAGAGGTGGAGGGAAGGAGGAGAAGTGGGAGACCAAATTGGAGGTGGAAAGATGGAGTGAAAAAGATTTTGAGTGATCGGGGCCTGAACATGCAGGAGGGTGAAAGGCGTGCAAGGAATACAGTGAATTGGAACGACGTGGTATACCAGGGTCGACGTGCTGTTAATGGATTGAACCAAGGCATGTGAAGCGTCTGGGGTAAACCATGGAAAGTTTTGTGGGGCCTGGATGTGGAAAGGGAGGTGTGGTTTCGGTGCATCATACATGACAGTTAGAGACTGAGTTTGAACGAATGTGGCCTTTGTCTTTTTCTAGCGCTATCTCGCGTGCATGTGGGGGGAGGGGGTCGTTATTTCATGTGTGGCGGGTGGCAGCGGGAATGAATAAAGGCAGCAAGAATGAATTATGTACATGTGTATATATGTATATGTCTGTGTATGTATGTATATGTATACATTGAAATGTATAGGTATGTATATGTGCGTGTGAGGACGTGTATGTATATGCATGTGCATGTGGGCGGGTTGGACCATTCTTTTGTCTATTTCCATGCGCTACATCGCTAACGCGGGAGACAGCGACAAAGTAAAAAAAAAAAAAAGAAAAAAAAAAAAAATATATATATATATATATATATATATATATATATATATATATATATATATATATATATATTATCCCTGGGGATAGGGGAGAAAGAATACTTCCCACGTATTCCCTGCGTGTCGTAGAAGGCGACTAAAAGGGGAGGGAGCGGGGGGATGGAAATCCTCCCCTCTCGTTTTTTTTTTTTTTCAATTTTCCAATTGAAGGAACAGAGAATTGGGCCAGGTGAGGGTATTCCCTCAAGGCCCAGTCCTCTGTTCTTAACGCTACCTCGCTAATGCGGGAAATGGCGAATAGTTTGAAAGAAAGAAAAGAAATATATATATATATATATATATATATATATATATTATCCCTGGGGATAGGGGATTAAGAATACTTCCCACGTATTCCCTGCGTGTCGTAGAAGGCGACTAAAAGGGGAGGGAGCGGGGGGCTGGAAATCCTCCCCTCTCGTTTTTTTTTTTTTTTTTTTTTTTTTTTTTTTTTTTTTAAATTTTCCAAAAGAAGGAACAGAGGGGGCCAGTTGAGGATATTCCAAAAAAGGCCCAGTCCTCTGTTCTTAGCGCTACCTCGCTAACGCGGGAAATGGCGAATAGTTTAAAAGAAAGAAAAATATATATATATATATATATATATATATATACATATATATATATATATATATATATATATATATATATATATATGGAAAAAGTGAGTTTCAGTATAAGTTTAGATGACTTTCTATATCCATATTTAACATGCATTTTTAACACACAATGCTCGACATGTTTCGTGGAGACAAAGCCCGGGTGTACACTCCGACATGGTGGCAACAGAGTGCACAAGCCCATGCGTTGTGTTGGGATTAAAACATTATGAATTGTATGCACCTGACGAGGCGGACTGTCTCCGCGAAACATGACGTGCATTGTATAATGAAAAATACATGTAAAATGTAAATAAAGAAAACTATCTGTATTACTGAATTGCGATTTCAGTTTCAAATTCATCACGGACTAATGTGGTCGTTATATCAAAAAAAAAAAAAAAAAAAAAAAAAAAAAAAAAATATATATATATATATATATATATATATATATATATATATATATATATTATCATACATCATACTTTGTCGCTGTCTCCCGCGTTAGCGAGGTAGCGCAAGGAAACAGACGGAAGAACGGCCCAACTCACCCACATACACATCACATGTATATACATAAACGCCCACACACGCAACTTACCTCCCACACCATATATTCTTAATACCTTGATCCACAAAGCATCTCTGTCAACCCTATCATATGCCTTCTCCAGATCCATAAATGCTACACACAAATCCATCTGTTTTTCTAAGTATTTCTCACATACATTTTTCAAAGCAAACACCTAATCCACACATCCTCTACCACTTCTGAAACCACACTGCTCTTCCCGTCTGATGCCCTGTACATGCCTTTATCCTCTCAATCAATGCCCTCCCATATAATTTTCCAGGAATACTCAACAAACTTGTACGTCTGTAATTTGAACACTCACCTTTATCCCCTTTGCCTTTGTACAATGGCACTGCATGCATTCCGCCCATACGCGGAAATGTACATACACATACATATACATATCAACTTATACACATACATGCATATACATACAATACACAGATATATATATATATATATATATATATATATATATATATATATATATATATATATATATATACAAATTCATACTTGCGTTCCTTATTTCCCTTGGGCTACCCCGCCTTACAGATAACAGCATCGCTACCTCTTACTTCAGCGAGGTAACGTAACGCCTGGAAAACAGACAAAAAAGGCCACATTCGTTCCCACTCAGTCTCTAGCTGTCAAGTGTAATGCACCGAAAACCAGCTCCCTATCCACATGCAGGCCCCACAGACTTTTCCACGGTTTACCTCAGACGCTTCTCATGCTCTAGTTCAGTCCACTGACAGCACGTCGACCCCGGTATACTACATCGATGCAATTCACTCTATTCCTTTCACGCCTTTCACCCTCCTGTATGACCATGCCCCGATCGCTCAAAATATTTTTCACTCCAGCCTTCCAACTCCAATTTGGTCTCCCGCTTCTACTTGTTCCCTCCACTTCTGACACACATATCCTCTTTGTCAATCTTTCCTCACTCATTCCCTCCATATGTCCAAACCATTTCTGCACATCCTATTCTGCTCTCTCAACAACACTTTATTACCACACATCTCTCTTACTCTTTCATTACTTATATATTATGAGACGACTCGAGTTTCGAGAATGCGTTCAGATGGTATCGTCAAAATATCGTGCAGGTTGGGATGGTAATGTGGCTAGTGTACGTCAGGCATCTTAATGGACGTGGAGGACCCCTGAAGGCCCAAAACATCTAGGGGTTGGTCTCCGAGATGCAATGGTTAGCGATACAGACAGAATCAGCACGGGCCAGCCCAGAGTCGCACCTGCATGGGCTCGAATCCTGGTCGTGGCAGTCGGCCTACACCAGACACGGCGTTCTTCCTCCCCTGTAAATGGGTACCTGCCTTAGATTGGGGTGTGTGTGTGTGTGTGTGTGTGTGTGTGTTTGTATGCTTACATATGAGTAAAGACATGGTACATATATACAAAGTTGAGACGGGGCAACACGAAAATAAAACTTTCCCCGTAATACACAGCTAAGAATAACATATACTTCTCATGTTTGGTTACTGCACGTAAAGAAGCACAAAGTGCTAATAGAGAAGGTTCAAAGGAAAACTATGATCATAGTTCCAGAATTAAGAAAGCCGAGTTGCAGGAAAAGACTTGAGGCCTTAAATTTATCCAACATGGATGAGAGAAGGTTGAGGGGTGACCTGCTTAAAACATTTAAGTTTTAAACCAGCATGATGACGCGAAGAGTAAACAGTTCTTCGAAAAATGTAGGAATAGAGCATCCAAAGGACATAACATGAAAGTAACCAAGAAACTTGGTAAAAAGATGGGAATAAGTACTTTTATAGTGTAAGTGGTAGTGGATGGAACAGAATGACTGAGGACATAGTTAATGCATACTGCATACAGAAGGTTGTATAATAGAGGTGGTTCAAGAAATGATTACCCACGAGCGTGAAACTCCCTCCCCATTTACTACAAATAGGTAGCTAAAAACAAATAGGTAATCATAAATACAAACTCACACAAAGCATGGGCCCAATGAGTACAGAGCCTGTATGATCAGACAAGTACACATTACAAAAAAAAATATCAGAAAAGGGTTTCCAAGATCATTGTCCCTCTTGTACCATCTCTCAAGAGGTGTTCAACAACGTGCTCCTCCGCACTCCTTTTTCCAACCATCATCTGGACCTCATCCCACAGTTGGGGAAAGAAGTCACTGCACCACTCCTCGCTACCACAGTTGGGGAAAGAAGTCACTGCACCACTCCTCGCTACCATAACCTCCTGCCATGAAAGATCCCTCCTTCCCCGAATTACAGTTAGGCACTATAACTGCATCAAACCCCAACCTGAGTTCGCACAGACCACTGGAGAACAGACCCATCCATCTCCACCACGGTCACCATCATCCTTAACCAGCAGACACCAACCTCAAGCGTGGATCGTCTGGTTGAGTGAGGGTCGTCCTCTAACTCCTCCTCAAAGCGTCTATTCCCACAAGTATATAATCATTATTATCATTATTATAATAATTATCATTATTGTATTTATTATCATTATCATCACTATTATTATTATCATTATTACTATTCCTACTACTAGCACTACTAAGCACAAACACAGTCAAAGGGTGAGGGCGGTAGCATTACATGTGATGTGCGTCACCACAAACATACTGGACGAAAAGAATTGATGTAGGGGGTGGGTGTGGAGAGAACATGTAATAAAGTTAAGCCTTAAGTCTCACACGGTTATTTTACTGTCTATTCCAATTCAATACATAGCACAGTTTGTGTATAAAACATCCTCTTACTTGGTCATCAAAGCAAGGTCACTTCACGAGATCATCAAATGTAAAAAGAGCTAGTGGTACACGATCCTTGAGGATTTGTTAACGTGGTTACATAAATATTCACACTTTTGTAGATCCAGCACCGTTAATCCTCACATGATGAGTGTTTACATCAGTGATCACCTGTTCAAAGGCATTTTTTTTTACAGTTTCACCGACCTAGTGTTGTCTAAAGGCGAGAAAAATTAATATTTATTTCTTCTGAAAATGTGTATCAGCAAGATATTTTCCCCGAAAATCATCGTAAGCCTCTAAAGTTGTTATAAGTTAACATATATCTCACATTTACGTCAAGTTCGGCGTCATTACCTGCATTATATGTACGGTATACCTCATTAACTAAGACAATTGAGGGTCACATCTCACTAACTTTTGAAAATGTGAGATATCTCATTAACTGCGGCAAGCGTGAGGAAAAATCTCATTAAATGTGCCAAGCCTGGGAAGATCTCATTAATTATAAGGCGTGCAAGGAACATGAGAGCCTGTAAGTCAGATCCTTATTGACCTTCTCAGATGTCTTGTTTTTCAAACCTGCACCCGCCGCGTCCAAACCAGCACCCGTCACGTCCAAACCTGCACCCGTCGCGTCCAAACCTGCACCCGCCGCGTCCAAACCAGCACCCATTGCATCCAAAACTGCATGTGGCCCGCAGCGTGTCAGAACCTATTGGATTTTCGATGTATTGCGTCACGTTAGGTGTGTGAGGCTTGTATAAGTTCTGGAAGCATCATGCTCTGGACGGCACTGCTACAAGCACTTCCCTTCTGGACGGTACTGCTACAAGCACTTCCCTTCTCGACGGTACTGCTGCAAGCACCTTCCCTCTGGACGGTACTGCTACAAGCACTTCCCTTCTGAACGGTACTGCTACAAGCACTTCCCTTCAGGACGGTACTGCTACAAGCACTTCCCTTCTGGACGGTACTGCTACAAGCACTTCCCTTCAGGACGGTACTGCTACAAGCACTTCCCTTCTGGACGGTACTGCTACAAGCACTTCCCTTCTGGACGGTACTGCTACAAGCACTTCCCTTCTGAACGGTACTGCTACAAGCACTTCCCCTCTGAACGGTACTGCTACAAGCACTTCCCTTCAGGACGGTACTGCTACAAGCACTTCCCTTCAGGACGGTACTGCTACAAGCACCTTCCCTCTGGACGGTACTGCTACAAGCACTTCCCTTCTGAACGGTACTGCTACAAGCACTTCCCTTCAGGACGGTACTGCTACAAGCACTTCCCTTCTGGACGGTACTGCTACAAGCACTTCCCTTCTGGACGGCATTGCTGCAAGCACTTCCCTTCTTGACGGTACTGCTGCAAGCCCCTTCCTTCTGGACGATACTGCTACAAGCACTTCCCTTCAGGACGGTACTGCTACAAGCACTTCCCTTCTGGACGGTACTGCTACAAGCACTTCCTTCTGGACGGTACTGCTACAAGCACTTCCCTTCTGGACGGTATTGCTGCAAGCACTTCTCTCTACAACAATCAATGGTGTATATTTTGACTGATGGAGCTCGATCATTACAATCATAAAATATCTACCTTAAAACTCATGCAGATAACACACAGACTAGCTTAGGATGACATCTTACAATGAGGCAGGGATAACGCATAACGCCTACTGCACAGGATACATACCTACATGTACCTACGACGAGTACAATAAGGTAGAGTTAGCAAGAGAACGTACGCGCTAAAAACAGCGAGTCGTGTGAGTTACGTGTTACCCATTATAATGTGTAGTGTTTGTGGTCTGAACACTAGCAACCTAATACCTTGTAAATCTTGCGAAGTCTTAGGAGGACTTCACTTCCAGGCCCAGGCTCCTCCTCTACTGCTAGAATGGGTCGTTGGTTGACCAAGCATTTGGAAATTGCATCCCTGAAGCCCACAGTCACCATAGTCTGGCTGGTCCGGTACGCTTTGAAGGTAATTGTCCAATGCACTTTTGAACTTCTCCACCGTGTATCCTATACTATTTCTGATGGTAGATGGCAAGGTGTTGAAGAGTCTTGGTCCCCGCATGTTTAAGGTGCATATCGCACCTTCCATGTTACAAAGTCTTCCATGCCTGTTGTTGCCAGTAGATTCTTATTTCTGAATGTAAGTTGGGAACCATACCTTCCAAGATTTTTCAAGTATACACGATCATATGCCTCTCATGTTTGCGTCCCTGGGAGTATAGCCTCTGAGATTACAATTTTCCCAATATAGATCTAGTTCCTTTGCCACATTAATATGGCTATGAAAGATCTCTGGACACTTTTTAAACAGCAACTTCGCTTGCCTTGCAAGGTGATGTAAGAACGCAACAATAATCAATTCGAGAAAGAATTAGTGATTTGAATATCATCATCGGTTTTTCTTCCCGTCTCTTGAAGATCCGCAGGAACCAGTCTGCCTTCCTTCTGCGTAAGGTAACCGTTGTTTTGTTCGCGAAAGATTAGGTCGTCAGGCATTATTACCCCAAGGTTTTTCACGTTATTCAATGGTTTATGATAGTGTCTGTGTATCACCAGTATTCTGTGTTCTCTAATTTCTTCATTTCCCACATAAAGGAGGATTTGAAACTTATCTCCAATGAAAAGCATGTTGCTCTTGTTACCTGGTTAAAGAGTTTATGTATCTTTGCAGCCTTTCGGTATCGTCAGTTGAAGTAATTTCTATACTTATCTTGTATCATCTACAAAGGATGATATGGATCTGTGGCTCGTGTTTGTCTGTCAGATAAGAGAATAATGGACAGAAGAGGTGCAAGTACAATTCCTTGGAGAACTAAGCTTATTTCTTTGTAGGCATTGGAGATGTCATTGTTGACAACTGCGAGTTGTCATCTATTAATTAAAACGTTGTACATCTCTCGTATCTTATGTGCTGTGACACCATGGTCACATTTGTCAATGCTTTAGCAAAGTCTGTGTAAATCTCGTCAGCATTTTCTTTGCTTGTCAGAGCTTCAACAATCCAATCACAATTGACGAGCAACCGATAGAGGGAAGATCTTCCCGCCCTGACATCATGTTGCCCTGGGTAATGTACATTGTTCACTTCCATGAATTCAGTCAGCTGGCCTCTGAAGACTCTTTCAGAGATCTTAATGAAGCCTGATGTTAATGCTATCGCTTGATGGTATTTCAAGACTGCTTTGCTTCCACCTTTGTGGAGTGGGGCGATGTGAGTCAGTTTCAGATTCTCGGGAATGATGCCAGAAACTAGAATTTTCCACCAGAGGATATTTAATGCCCGTGCTAAAGGTATCTTGCACTTCATTATGAAGACTGAGTTCCAAGAGCCCGCCCCTGGAGCTGAGTGCGTGACGTATGCCATCCCAATGACAAGTACCTCTAAATTCCAAATGTATGATATGCACTATGCACAAAGAGAGAGAACATGTATCTGGGGCCCAAGACTCTTCAACAAGTCGCCATCTACCATCGGACACAGCGTAAGATGCACAATATAGAAGTTCAAGAGCGCACTAGACAAGTACCTACAAAGTGAACCTGACCAGTCAGGCTGTGGGAGTTAGGGCCTATGTGAGCTTCCAACAGTTTGGTCGACCAACAACCCAATCCATTAGTCTATGCCCAGCCCAGGCTGTGGGGGTGAAGACTCCAGAAAACTTCACCGCGAACTCAGGTATCTCTTATGACAAGTGCTAATCCCAGTGACAAGTGTGAACCCCTCTCAAAAACGCCACCCCCCAGTGACAAGTACCGTCCCCAGTGACAAGTACCAACACCGGTGGCAAGTGCCAACCCCCGTGAGATGTGCTACCCCTCTAAGATGTGCCACCCCTCTAAGATGTGCCACCCCTGTGAGATGTGCCAACCCCTGTGACAGGTGCCAACCTCACTAACAAGTGCCAACCCTTGTGAGACGTGACATCCCCTCTGAAAAGATCTATCTCGCTAACCTCTTCATAAGGCCAGCCTAGCTAGAGGAGGTGTTCGATATCACCAAGAGTGATAAGGTCTTTGGGGCTCCTGGATGATGCTACCAGCAGCCCTCCAGCAGCACACATTACACATCCCAGCAACACGATATTTGAAGCCGCTACTGAAATATTCTGACACTTTCTCTTACCGGTTCCCCAGAGAAGATTCACTCAGTCTAATTAACTGTAATGTTATTGTAATAAAATATGAGGTTATGCATTTACTGAGGTTAATGGCCTTACTCAGTATCTGAGGTTATGCATCCTCTGAGGTGGAAGCCTTCAACCAATATCTGGGTTATGCATCTATTGGGGTTCAGGTCTTGTTGATGGTACCTGAACACAACCCCTCGGGAGATGATGGTACCTGAACACAACCCCTCGGGTGCTTATGCTACCTGAGCACAACCCCTCGGGTGCTGATAGTATCAAAACACAACTGCTCGGTTGTTGATGGTACCTGAACACAACCCCTTGGGTGCTGATGATACCTGAACACTCCTTCGGGAGCTGACGGTACCTGAACACTCCCTCGGGTGCTGATGGTACCTGTACACAATCCCTCGGGTGTTGATGGTACCTGACCACAACCCCTCGGTTGTTGATGGTACCTGAACACAACCCCTCGGTTGTTGATGGTACCTGAACACAACCCCTCGGTTGTTGATGGTACCTGAACACAATCCCTCGGTTGTTGATGGTACCTGAACACAACCCCTCGGGTGCTGATGGTACCTGAACACAACCCATCGGTTGTTGATGGTACCTGAACACAATCCCTCGGATGCTGATGGTACCTGAAAACAATCCCTCAGGTGTTGATGGTACCTGAACACAATCCCTCGGTTGCTGATGGTACCTGAACACAGTCCCTCGGGTGCTGATAGTACTTGAACACAATCCCTCGGGTGCTGATGGTACCTGAACACAATCCCTCGGGTGCTGATAGTACTTGAACACAATCCCTCGGGTGCTGATGGTACCTGAACACAGTCCCTCGGGTGCTGATAGTACTTGAACACAATCCCTCGGGTGCTGATGGTACCTGAACACAATCCCTCGGGAGCTCATGGTACTTGAACACAATCCCTCGGGTGTTGATGGTACCTGAACACAGTCCCTTGGGTGTTAATGGTACCTGAACACAGTCCCTCGGGTGTTGATGGTACCTGAACACAGTCCCTCGGGTGTTGATGGTACCTGAACACAACCCCTCGGGTGCTGATGGTTCCTGATCACAAACCCCTGGGTGTTGATGGTACCTGAACACAACCCCTCGGGTGTTAATGGTACCTGAACACAACCTCTCGGGTGCTGATGGTACCTGAACACAACCCCTTGGGTGTTGATGGTACCTGAACACGAATCCTCGAGTGTTCACGGTACTTGAGCTTACTCCAAGACCAATGCATTTTACCTTCCTTACCAATCCTTCTATAAAGAGAACGAACAGCCATGGTAACATCACAAATATTTTACGCCAGAACCTACACCTTCCTCCTTTCCAACTGCACATAAATTTTACTTTCTCAGTCATAAACTCTTTACTGCGTCCAATAACATTACATTTCCTCAGTACATCCAGCGCACCTTCCATGACATATTTCTATCATCCCTATCAAACACTTTCCCCAGATACGTAAATATCAAATACACTTCACGATCTTTCTCTAAGTATGTCTCACACATATTCTTAAAAGAAAACGCCTCGCACACACCTCCTACACCTCACCTATAGCAACACTTATTAACATGCTCCGTATACGACACCACCCTCTTCATCAACACTCTCCAAACCTGGTGATGTCTGTAGGGGTCTTCAGCCCCTCAGTCTGAGCTAAGCCCAGGCTGTTGGATTGTGTCCTTGATCGAGTAAGATATTGGAAGCCGCAGCCCGCAGGCCACATAGCCCCCACAGCCTGGCTGGTCTGTTACAGTTTGTAGGTAACAGTCCACTACATTCTTAAACTTCCGTACTGTGCATTCCATGCTGTATCTGATGATATCAAGGAAGATATTAAAGTCTTGGGCCCCAGATAATTAGGGTGTTCTCTCTTTTTGAGCATATCGCTCTTTTGGATTTCAGAGATAATGTTCAAAGTCTTCCATGTTTGCCTTGCCAGTGGCATGTTACTTCCGAATGTAAGTTGGCACCCATGCCTTCTATGATTTTCCAAGCATAGATGATGATATACCTCTCCCGTTTGCCCTACAAGGAAAACAGCCTGAAATTTTCCAGGAATAGTTGACATGTCTCTCCCAGGAATATAGCCTGAGATTTCATCCGTTCCTAGTAACCTAGTTCCAATATTATATCAATATGGACTGTGAAAGATCTCTGAACTTTTTCTGATTCGACAATTTCGTTCGTCTTGTTTGGTGATGTTAGAACGCAGCAATACTCAGTTCGTGAAAGAACAAACGCCTTGAATAATGTCATCATTGGTTTCATTCCCTGTCTCGAAGGTCAGCAGGATCCACTCTGCCAACCTTCTGCATGAGACAATAGCTGTTTTGTTATGTTCGCTGAAAGTTAGGTCATTACTTATTATCACTCTGAGGTTTTTCATATCATTCAAATTGCGTATGACAGCGTCTGTATCTGTCTGGTATTATGTACTGGTTTGATCTCTTTATTTTCCCCACACTGGAGAGCTTGGAACTATCTCCATTGAATAATGTGCTGTTCCCAGTTGCCTGGTAAAAACTTCGTTTATGTCTCTTTGTCGACTTTCGGCTACGAACAATATACCAGGAATATACAAGATGAATCTACCAGGAATATAAAAGATGAATTTTAAGAAAATACTGTATAATATTGTTGTAAAATTATAAGATATTTACTCTGTAGTGTGCATAACTGGCAGTGCTGACGGGGTCAGCCAGAGTGCACCCTCATCCAGGGAGAGCCAGTCTAAACCGACTGTCGTGACTCAGACTATGAGTGTGGAGCGCTTGTTGACTGCCTAACACCTGTGACAACACAGTTCTTCAGTTTACACCTGCATGGCAAGAGCCGCAAATGTGTCAGCTTTATTATACGTAGTAAGGGGAGTTGAGGGGCAGGTGTAGTCAATGCCTCAAAATAAAATGCATCATCCCAGGTGATTGGATGGGATGGAATTTTCCCTCAGATTCCCACGTGACACGTTTCAACATTATCTCTCATAATGGTATCAATCTTCACCATGCTGAAGTTCCTCTTCCCGGTGAGTAACTGACGAAGTTTTCAGGGGTCTTCATCCCCACAGCCACAAATGTTGGATTGGGTCGTTGTCGACCAAGTTGTTGCAAGCCGAAGCCCACATAGCTCCGATAGCCTGGTTGATCTGGAACATTTCTGTAGGTACTTGTCCAACGCACTCCCCACTTCATATAATACACGTTTCTCATTACCTGCATTACCCCTCATTCAAGTCTACCCTCTCTCTCTCTCCCCACGACGTTTTTCCCATGCAAAATCTTCAAACAAAAATTTCTTTTCTGTGAGAAGCATATACCATATCCACCTCTTCCCCACCAACACTGCAGAACAAGTTCTGTATATAGGTTAATGTAGTAATTACTTCCTTACTAGTACTTACAACGAGAGTTACTGGAAGCTACAGGGAACAGAGAGGGTCACAGAGAACGAGTCGAGTGACCTTGGTGTTGTCAGATGCTGTGTGCGAGATAGGGAGATTTATATTTGTGGACTGAATGCCAGGAGGATACGTAGTTGAGGCAGGAAGAAAAGAGAGTTACCCGGACCAAAGGAGTGACACTTGACAACTACTGAAGTGCTGGCTCACTCCGCAGCTGCCAATAAGCCTCCCGGTACGCAGGCATGTAGTACATATAATATACTCCTCCGGTATGTGGAAAATGAAGAAATCATAAACAGTACAGAATACCAGATAGCCATAGACGCTATCATAAACCAGCTGAATAATGTGAAAGTCCTCGGGATAACAATGTCTGATGACCTAACCTTCAGCGAACACAACAAAACAACGGCTGCCTAATGAAGAAGGATGGTAGGCTGGATCCTGCGGACCTTCAAAGACAAGGGAAGAAAAACAATGAAGATATTATTCATGGCAATAATTCTTTCTCGAACTGAATACTGTTACGTTCTACCATCATCCCACAAGGCGGGTGAAATTGCGGATTTATAAAGTCTCCAGAGATCTTTCACAGTCTATATCAGTGAGGCAAAGAAACTAATTACTGGAAACGACTAAAATCCCTAAGGCTAAACACCCTGGAAGTGCAGACGGGAGAGGTTTGTCATCGTATATACCTGGAAAATCCTAAAAGGTATGGGTCCCTAACGTATGTTCGGGAATGACATGCTACAGGTACAACAGGCATGGAAGACTTTGTAAAATACTACCTCTGAAACTGAGAGGTACGGTATGCAAAAAGAGGAAAAACACCTGAAACATCCGGAGCCCAAGACTTCAAAAACCTTGCAATCTACCATCAAGAACAGCCCGGGATACACAGTAGAGAAGTTCAAGTGTTCACTGGACAAATACATACAAAGTGTACCAAACCAGCCAGGATGTGGGAGATATGTGGGCCTGAAGGCTGAGGCTTCCAACAACCTGGTCGACCAACCACCCATTTCAGTAGCCTGGGCCCAGCCCGTGCTATGGGGGTGAAGACCTCCCGAGACTTCAAAAGGTATATCATCCCATGAAGACTGTAATATTCTAAAATGAAATACCTATAGAAAGTGTTTCATCATCCAGACTGTGAGGGGTACGTTGGCCCGCTAGCTCACTGACACCAACAGCATAAATGATCAGAGTGGTGGCAGCCTGGTTTCTAGACCGTGGGACGAGAAGGCACGGCTGAATTCAACACGAAGAAGGCTAAGGGATCCGGAGACACAGGGGATGACAGTACCTGGCCTAAAAGCTCATCAAGCGAGACGTCAGAGCATCATTATTCAGCCTTCCCTCACACCGCCTGAGTAAGCTGGTTCACAAGGGTGAGCAAGAGGTGGTCAATAGATGGCCTTCGTCTGGTCTACTTTAAGATCAAACGGACCCGCTCGGAAGGAGACAGCATTTGAGCTACAATCAGAGGTAAGTTTCTAAAAGTTGTTCATACATGCACACGCAGGATGCTGGTAAAGGGGAGTGGGAGGGGATAACTCAAGGACGTAGAAACTATATATCATGTCTTTCATATGGCAGACCAGACAGATTAATGATGAAGAAATGATCCCCACCTTTCTTGGTTTCATTCCTACATGATGGCTGCCTGCTTACTTGTACGACCTGTACTTGTTACTTGGGAGCTAGTGCAAACTATAGGAGGTCGATCGTTGCAGCCGAGAGTTGGAAGGAAGAGTTGCACGGGTGCCTACGTCTGAGGGCTGTACGCAGCCGGGGTCTGGAGTGTGAGGGAGGGCGTCTCAACACACTAGCCCTGGTGAATTCAACATCTTTTGTTGTACATACAACCTAGTGTCACACTACTTGTGGCACATACACCCTAGTGTCACACTGCATGAGGCACATACACCCTATTGTCACACTACATGTGGCACATACACCCTAGTGTCACACTACATGTGGCACATACACCCTAGTGTCACAATACACGTGGCACATAAACTCTAGCGTCACACTACATGTGGCACATACACCCTTGTGTCACACTACATGTGGCACATACACAATAGTATCACACTACATGTGGCACATACACCCAAGTGTCACACTACATGTGGCACATACACCCTAGTGTCACACTACATGTGGCACATACACCCTAGCGTCACACTACATGTGGCACATTCACCCTAGTGTCACACTACATGTGGCACATACACCCTAGTGTCACCTTACATGTAGCACATACACCCTAGTGCCACACTACATGTGGCCCATACACCCTAATGTCGCATTACATGTGGCACATACATCCTAGTGTCACACTACATGTGGCACAAACACCCTAGTGTCACATTACATGTGGCACGTGCACCCTAGTGTCACATTACATGTGGCACATACACCCTAGTGTCAAATTACATGTGGCACATACACCCTAGTGTCACATTACATGTGGCACATACACCCTAGTGTCACATTACATGTGGCACATACACCCTAGTGGCACACTACATGTAGCACATACACTCTAGTGTCACATTACATGTGGCACGTGCACCGTAGTGTTACATTACATGTGGCACATACACCCTAGTGTCACATTACATGTGGCACATAAACCCTAGTGTCACATTACAAGTGGCACATAAACCCTAGTGTCACATTACTTGTGGCACATACACCCTAGTGTCACATTACATGTGGCACATACACCCGTGTCACATTACATGTGGCACGTGCATCCTAGTGTCACATTACATGTGGTACATACACCCTAGTGTCACATTACATGAGGAAGTACACCCTAGTGTCACACTATATGTGGCATATACACACTATACTACACTAAGGTGATCAGATATAGACCCTACACTTAGGTGATCAGATACAGACCTTACACTAGAAACCATTTCAAGATAGAGACCACAGGTAGGCCCCCGCAACCAGAAACCATGACAGGTAAAGTCCCCAAGTAGATCCCCACTACAATAAACCATAGCAAAGTTGAGACCACAGGCTGACGCCCACTAAAGTAGACCGTAGCAAAGCAGAGACCACACGTAGAACCCACCACAATAACAATTGCAAGTAAGAGACCACTGCAGACCCCTACCACAATCAACCTTTGGAAACCACTCGTACAACCCAGAATCAGAAATGATCGAAAGGTAGAGACCACAAGTAGACCCCAACAATAATAATCCATTGCAAGGTAGAGACCACAAGTAGACCCCAACATAATAAACCATTGCAAAGTAGACACCACAGGTAGAACTCCCTACCACCAGAAATCACAGCAAGGTAGAGAACACAGGTAAACCCCGACTACAACAAACCTTTCAAAAAACTGAGACCACGAGCAGATCTCCACCACAAGAAACCATCGTATTGTAGACACCACAAGTAGATCGCCACAACCCGCAACCTTAATAAGAAAAAGACTTCATAAAGACGCTTCCACCAGTGACCATCGGAAGGTAGAGACTACAGATAGAACCCGACCACAATAAACCATGCAGAGACCACAGACAGACCCCGACCATAATATACCCTAGCCAGATAAAGACCACAGTTAGACCCCCCATAACCAGAAACTATTGCAAGTCAAAGATACCAAAGGTAGACCCCAACTACAATAAACCATAGCAGAGACCACAGGCAGACTCCTTATTGACCCCCATGTGTGACCCTGACACCTCAGACATATGAGGTCCCATGTGTTTTACAGGACAGGTTACAGGGAACGACTGCTTTGTTCTCTAATTGTTTGTTTATTATTCTGATAGACATCCGTCAGTGTTGGCGTCTACGTGTCCTACCGCCGTTGCCGGTGTTCTGTAACTGTTAGTGTGTTCGACCCCACAACCGAGAGGCAATGTATGCATAAACCTTTCCTCTCTTTGCTGTAGTCTGTCTTCTGAGGTGTGTTCTTAACCTTCTCTTTGTCTTCCATTCTGTCTGTGCCCATGTCTCTGTTTGCTGACCACCGTGTTTAAAGCAACTTTGTCTGTGCACTTTACCTCGTCTATGACATATATTAAAACCTGTTATGTAAATGTCTCCAAGCGTGCGAGTCCACCAGCTTGTCTGTGTAGTTACGCCTGTTATCGTGTCTGTCTGTTAACAAGAACTTTGTATAGACCTGCCTCTGGCTCTGTCTTCCTTGTCAGTATGTGTATATATCCTTGATTTTGGCCGTCTGTCTACCACTTCCCCCAGTCCTTGCTCATCTGTCTATAATCTTTGGTCCTGACTGTGTGGCTTCGATCAGTACTGTAGTGCCTAGTGGTGATTCCTTATCATAAGACTGAGGCTTTTCCTCACCTCTGTGTCATAAAGATAATAATTAAGATACATTATCATATCAAGACCTAACTCTTAAAAATCACAAATACACTTTGGATTTGTAAACATTAGCATATTTTGTTCCAGGTCTCCAAATCCATCCGTCCTGTAAGGTGATTTTTAATAATCCGGCCAAAGATTCATGTCTGGTGATTTCTTAATCTACAGCGAGTAAAATGTCCCATTAATATTTCACATGGGATAATTCCACAGTCTCCCAGTTCGATAATTCAAACAGTCGTCATTAGCTACAGTATGTTACAAAATCCCACTAACGATGTGATAACAATTTGAAATAGCGGGTACATAACACGTTACAACCGGATTTACATTACATAATCCGGCTATTGTAAGCCTAATCCCCTTCCCACCGTGGGGGCCCACTCCCCGGCGTAAATCTGTTTACGCCGGAACTCCTCAGGTCTTCATTTGAAAGTTAATATATTACATGCCTTATGCCTCCGACAGAGCTGTTGTCACGTTGGCTGTTCGAGATACATCAGATGTGAGCCTGCCATGACATAGGGGCCCCCTTGCCTTTGAACATTACCTCCCCCCCCCCCCCTCCCCTTCTCATTTATCCCGCTATCACATAAAAAATACACTTATCAAAAGCCCGATTTACACAATTAAATTGTTATTGTACGCTACCGAGCATGAACTGTGCTTACAGGATCCAATTTACATATAAAAAAGAACTGTGAATCATAATTCACATTACTGGGATTTCTTTACAATCAAATATCATACCCATTCATTCCGTTTATATCAACTCGTACATAACAAGATCCTTATACTGTAAAGCACACGTCCATATCATGTGAGCCATTCACTTATCAAATTATAAGAAATTTCATTATCATTACCGTCTGAGAACAGATAAGGTGTGCACAGTCTCTCAATCCAACTACTCTCAATTATACAACTTTTATCTATACGTTCGTTCGGCAATTTGGGGCAACAATAAATATATCAAAACCATATTTCAATGAAAAGATACTTCAGTAATCATACATCAATACAAGCTCAGAATTATACACTTCAATATACAGGATGATACTCACCCACAACCGTTGCAACTTGTAGCCCAAGTCTGTATACAGAACGCGTCTCTGGTGAGACATTTGTTTACGAAGCGGCTTACATGATCCGCATTTAGCAAAGCAGCACCAAGTCACCTGGTTGTACTGTAAGGCCCAGCAACACGCGTATAGCGCACTTTACGCGTATAAACCGACGCGCACTCTTTTATTCTTTCGTCTACAAGTGAGTCGCTGTCTGTCTGTCTGTCAGTACACACGGAAGAAAATCCAAAGAATGGAGGAATCAGGCAGGTCGGACGTCAGGGAAGGGTGAGTTTCATTCCCAATTACTTCAGAGGCGGCAACTGGACTGGACTGAGATAGAGTCACTATTACAAAAAACTTCATAATAGTGAAGTTGATAGTGAGGATAGAACCACATTTAACCCATGGAGACGATATGCAGAACGTACAGATTTAAACGGAGAATAATGAACAAGTTAACTAGTGAGACGATATTTTGACACAAAATTAACACTAGTTAACATGAGGTTAATGGAAGACAGAACATAAGTACATTTATCCAAGTCTAATAAAAAAAATGGTAATGAGTTAATTGCGGATGATTAGCATCATGTTAACAATAAATAAAACTATAAAATACCAGCGACTAGTAAACCTGTCATATCTAGGTACAAGGAAACCTGTCATATCCCGTTTAAAACCAGACATTAGACTTACGCTGGAATCATTTAGAAAAAAAAAATACGGAATTAAATCTCGGGTAAGACACGCTAGGTTGGCTAAGTCTATGGTGATCGGACACCAAATGGTAATCATCGTTAACCACGACACATGTAACAACTCTTAACACTGAGAGCTTTAAGAATGCAGTGGCGATCCACCACAGATATATGCAGATATTAGAAGCCAAGTACATCATCATCTTTTTTTAGCAAGGCTGATGTACACTCTCTAGATGTATATAGTTATAATAAAGGAATATTTCGTATTGGTAATATTAGTGACGGATGGAAGATGCAGTTATTTATCAGCCATAAAATCATCGACAGCTATAAGTCCTTCTCTCGTCCTATGCTTGTTAAAATGATGAATGGGAAAGGACATGCCACTCTTTAAACAGCAGGTGGAATCAAGGAGGGAATAATTCAACTGTTCCACAGCCAAAATCCGAAGGGGAGGCACAACAGGCCTCTTACCTCGGTCGGGTCAGACCTGCTGGGAAAGGAAGTGCTGGGCAGGGGAAGAGGGACTGGTGGAGACCCGTCGGGAGTCATCTCTCATGACTGTACCTTTATTCAGCAGGGTAGACCCGCTGGAGGTTACCTTTCGTGACTTTACCTTTAATAAGCAGGGGGTGGGGGACTTGCTGGGGGTTAGCTCTCACGACTTTACCTTCAATCAGCACAGGAAGGTCTACTAGGGGTTAACTCTCATAACTTTACTTCAACTCATAAAGGGAGACTTGTTGAGGGTATGTTTCACGCCTTTACCTTCCCTCAGCAGGGGAGACCTGCTTGGGCTGCAGACCTGGTGGGGGAGGGGGAGCCACAGAAATAAGCAGAAATGAACCTAACTGAACCTAAACGTATATACATCAAACCAAATACGTCACTTGGACAGTCAACAATACGTTGATGACAATGAACGAAGGCCCTAAACGGGAAATGAAAGTTAAATGAACTTAAAAGATCTACGTGCCTTTATAAACGAGGAACTAAGAATCTAAAGATCATATTGAGAAGATAAAACTATCAAGCCCAGTAATGATACTAAAATTAGCAAAAGACAGAAACTACTACGATATATATATATATATATATATATATATATATATATATATATATATATATATATATATATATATATATATATACATATCACTTCTTCTCTTGAAGAGAGTGATAAGAGTAAGTGAGTAAGTGATCAAACCACCTCACACCACATATTGTCCTCAAACATCTCATTTCCAACACATCCACCCTCCTCCGCGCAACCCTTATAGCCCACGCCTCGCAACCATATAACATTGTTGGAACCACTATTCCTTCAAACATACCCAGTTTTGCTCTCCAAGATAACGCTCTCGCCTTCCACACATTTTTCATCGCTCCCAGAACCTTCGCCCCCTCCCCCACCCTGCGACTCACCTCCGCTTCCATGGTTCCATCCACTCCCAAGTATCTAGAACACTTCACTTCCTCCAGTTTTTCTCCATTCAAACTTACCTCCCAGCTCACTTGTCCCTCAACCCTACTAAACCTAATAACCTTGCTCTTATTCACATCTACGCTCAGCTTTCTTCTTTCACACACTTTACCAAACTCAGTCACCAGCTTCTGCAGTTTCTCACCCGAATCAGCCACCAGCGCTGTATCATCAGCAAACAAAAACTGACTCACTTTCCAAGTCCTCTCATCCACAACAGACTGCATATTTGCCCCTCTCTCCAAAACTCTTGCATCACCTCCCTAACAACCCCATAAATAAACAAATTAAACATTGGAGACATCACGCACCACTGCCGCAAACCAACATTCACTGGCAACCAGTCACTTTCCTCTCTTCCTACTCGTACACATGCCTTACATCCTCGATAAAAACTTGTCACTGCTTCTAGCAACTTACCTCCCACACCATATACTCTTACCAACTTCTACAGTGCATCTCTATCAACTCTATCATATGCCTTCTCCATTTGTTTTTCTTAGTATTTCTCACATACATTCTTCAAAGCAAACACCTGATCCACACATCCTCTACCACTTCTGAAACCACACTTCTCTTCCCCAATCAGAAGCTCTGTACATGCCTTCACCCTCTCAATCAATACCCTCACATATAATTTCCCAGGAAGTCTCAACAAACTTATACATCTGTAATCTGAACACTCACCTTTATCCCCTTTGCCTTTGAACAATGGCACTATGCATGCATTCCGCCAATCCTCAGGCACTTCACCATGAACCATACATCCACTGAATATCCTTACCAACCAGTCAACAACACAGTTATCTCCTTTATTAATATATTCCACTGCAATACCATCCAAACCCGCCGCCTTGCCGGCTTTCATCTTCCGCAAAGCTTTCACTTTTCTCTGTTTACCAAAACATTCTCACTGACCCTCTCACTTCGCACATCACGACCAAAACACCCTATATCTGCCATCCTATATTCAAACACATTCAACAAACCTTTATAATACTTAGAGGTAAGTTTGAATGGAGAAAAACCGGAGGAAGTGAAGTGTTTTAGATATCTGGGAGTGGATTTGGCAGCGGATGGAACCATGGAAGCGGAAGTGGATCATAGGGTGGGAGAGGGGGGCGAAAGTTCTGGGAGCGTTGAAAAAAAAAATTGTGTGGTAAGCGAGAACGTTATCTCGAAAAGCAAAATTGGGTATGTTTGAAGGAACAGTGGTTCCAACAATGTTATATGGTTGCGAGGCGTGGGCTATGTATAGAGTTGTGCGGAGGAGGGTGGATGTGCTGGAAATGAGATGTTTGAGGACAATATGTGGTGTGAGGTGGTTTGATCGAGTAAGTAATAAAAGGATAAGAGAGATGTGTGGAAATAACAAGAGTGTGCTTGAGAGAGCAGAAAAGGGTGTTTTGAAATGGTTTGGTCACATGGAGAGACTGAGTGAGGAAAGATTGACAAAGAGGATATATGTGTCAGAGGTGGAGGGAACGAGGAGAAGTGGGAGACCATATTGTAGGTGGAAAGATGGATTGAAAAAGATTTTGAGTAATAGGGGCCTGAACATGCAGGAGGGTGAAAGGAGTGCAAGGAATAGAGTGAATTGGAACGATGTGTATACCGGGGTCGACGTGCCGTCAATGGATTGAACCAGGGCATGTGAAGCGTCTGGGGTAAACCATGGAAAGTTTTGTGGGGCCTGGATGTGGAAAGGGAGCTGTGGTTACGGTGCATTATACATGACAGCTGAGTGTGAACGAATGTGGCCTTTGTTGTCTTTTCCTAGTGCTATCTCGCGCACATGCGGGGTAAGGGGGTCGTCATTTCATGTGTGGCGGGGTGGCGACGGAAATGAATAAGGGCAGACAGTATGAATTATGTACATGTGTATATATGCATATGTCTGTGTGTGTATATATACGTTGAGATGTATAGGTATGTTTATGTGCGTGTGTGGACGCGTGTGTATATACATGTGTATGTGGGTGGGTTGGGCCATTCTTTCGTCTGTTTCCTTGCGCTACCTAGCTAACGCGGGAGAAAGCGACAAAGTAAAATAAATGATAAATATAAATAAATATATATACATCCCTATGAGTCAACGGGGAAAATGAAACACGATAAGTTTCCAGGTGCACTTTCGTGTAATAATCACATCATCAGTTGAGATATAAGAAAGCAATATGTGTGTGTGTGTGTGTGTGTGTGTGTGTGTGTGTGTGTGTGTGTGTGTGTGTGTGTGTGTGTGTGTGTGTGTGGAAATATAAAAAAGAGCAATGTCGAGAAAATGGAATATAAGAACAATGATGAGACGTTAAAATACCGCGAACTTTACAAATGAGAAAGTGAAATGATAAATCCACGCAGGCAATACAGTGGGGGAATACAGGACAACAGTATTATAAACATCTAAAATCCTCCCAACCAGGAAAAGAATCTGCAATAAAGTCATAAGAAAAAGATGTCAAAGATAACAATAGAGGTGTATCAAGCATGAAAGATGCTACCATTATCTACCCTGAGAAAATCATGTAACAACCAGGGAAACATTTACAACTTGATATATGGTTGAAGTCAGTCACAGATGAACCTAGGACTGACTTTGATTAAGCTAATGTATAATAAACGTCATTCAGAAACAGTACTAGACATCAACCAAAAACGTGTGGTGTGCGCTATGCGATAGCTATCCCATCGGTACTTGTAGGGAGGTAAGTAGGATGGTAGGAACTCTCTACGCGGCGAGCGCTTAGCATTAAACCTTATGTCAAAATCTCATCGTGGGTACTTTCATCTCTCTCTCTCTCTCTCTCTCTCTCTCTCTCTCTCTCTCTCTCTCTCTCTCTCTCTCTCTCTCTCTCTCTCTCTCAACAAGTTACTTAAATTGAAATCTGCAAGGATTATTCAACAAGAGATATTTGGGTGTATGTTTTGAAGACCAACCCACGGAAGACTACCTGAATAATTCAAACTTGCGGCTGGAGGAACACAAGCAACATACCCACATATTACAGTGTTAATAATGTTGATGAGTTGATATTTGAACACATACGATTTGCTTTCGGTTAGATTCACATCTATTAAGTACACAAAACTAAGCATACTTAGGTATGTGAATCGTGTCTTACTCTATAATAAGGAATAACTGACAGTTAGTTTAATGTGATTTGATACAATAGGAGTATAGGACTTTTCACAGCACGGGTGTGGCATACAGCAAGTATGTCTAACATCATTTAACATAAAGCGTCACCAAGGGCGAGGACAAGTGGTACTAACATGGCGTGCAGCCAATGGTGACTGGTGACTGGATTTCCACAACAGCAAGCATGAAGTTAATGACCCCACTTACTAATCCTCTTGCTCGATCTTTAGGTTGCGCTGGAATCACAAATTCGCACCAGCTTCTGTTCCTCTTGTTAGACACACACATACCAACTAAGGAATTAAAATATAAAGAAAAAGATCACAGTAATTCACTGATATAACGTCACTTACAAGTCACTTAACAAACGTCATGAACTGGAAAAGTTCTTCAAAAAATCAAAAACACTAGAACTTTTGTCACCTGTCAATCGGTGACAAAGATTTCACTTTGTGTCCCACACAACGGAGCTTCCATCCGCTGTTTAACTTCGTTGGAGGAAATTTTCGGCAGTTTTCTCCATGACTTAACGACAATGGGATGACCCGAGGCGCTGCCAGCATCCATGCTCACGTATGGCTGGCTCCACACACACACACACACACACACACACACACACACACACAGCACTGTGTCACGAAGGGTTCGAAACCCAACGGTTTCTCAAAGACTCGTGGGAGGTTCAGTTCTGGCAAGAGTTCGTTTCAGAGGAGCGGTGGTGATTTTGGGGTGGGTGAGAAGCAGGGTGGTGGGCGGGTCCCTCTCCCCTCAGACAGCCTAGCAGGAGCAGGATCACTCCCGGCTCACACCCACGCCAAGGATCTCCTCCTCTCTCACTTTCCCAAGTCTTTTAACACCTTACGTGGCAGTCTAGGGGCTTCGGCCCCAGATTGCTTAATCACACAGTATCTTCAGATCTCCTCTAAATTCCCAGAGAACAACGGTTGATCAGTACAGAGGGGAGGAACGAGGGCGACATGCGTTCCCCTTGAACGCCGCCGGTTGACTGAGGAGGCAGAGGGGAAACTCGGCTAAACTGACGGACTACACGGTAGGACAATAGCGCCGGACCCCTTCCCCCTCATTCCACAACATTCCAACCTCATACCTATTTTTCACACCTCAAAATTGAGATAAGTAGGGTAGTAAAGTGTAAGAGGTCCCGGCCATACGTGTACAGAATAAATATAAACAGACCCATTGAAATAAGATTTACGGGTGAATCTTAAATGAATGGAATGGCGAAAAAAATTTCGGTATTTCTATTAGCATTCAGTTCTTGATGATCAAGAAATAATCTTTTCATGAGTTTCTAAACAGCAAAATTAAATTTCCCGTAAGAGAAAAAAATAAATATGTATATTTCATGAAGGACTATCATTTTCATTGTCATGCAAACATCAGACCCCTGCAAATATTAGGAAGTTACCGTTGGTACTCAACTGAATAAATTATTCATGTCTTGGAATGGCTCATAAGATTCAGCGAGGGCAAACATTAACATTATGACAGCGTTCTATTTTTAGCATTTCACACAATTTAAAGACCACTGGTTTCACACTTTCTCTATGGATAGCAGATTAAGGAAATTATTCATATATTATTCAAAATTAGTGTAAAGTAACTTGAAATGGTGTAAAAATGTTAACCCTAATCACAGTATTTCAATATCCGTACGTTTGGCAGCGGTACGGACCCATAACATCTCAACCGCCCAAACTCATCACTACGCTGCCAGATGACCGACGATCACCTCCCAGATTTTATAACTGATGAAATCCCCCAACACGATAGGATTTTACGGCTACGAGGTGAAGGGGGGGGGGGGGAGTATCGGTTATAAGGGAGGGAGGATTCCCTAGAGAGCTCCCTCCCTCCCCTGACTCCACTCGATCCATTTAAATACCAAGGGGCTCATAGGTTTTCACACAAGAGCTGGTAGACATACGCAGCGGATTTAAGGTGTCGCATGGCCTTGGGTTGCTGCCTAAGGTGGCAAATTCCTCCCCTTCCTGATACCAATATGTCATTAGGTTCACAAAATATGATGACTTTAAACAGTTCTCCCTCAGCAACCTTGCGTCAAGGGACGATGGAAGGTGTGGTAGGATGTGTGACCCAGGAAGGTGATATCAGGGTAGCAATAAATGAAAGGGATACGATAAACTTTGATAAATTCTGATTAATTCTCTCTCTCACTCTGCAGCCACCAGCCACGAAGGTAAATTACCGGCACTACTCGCCTGAGTACCGGCAAGGTCAGTGCGCAGGAAGCCAGCTCTTCAGTGGCTGTCAAGTGTAACTCCTTTGACCCAGGTGGTTACATTTTCCTTTTACCTCACACATGGGGCGGCTAGCCTTCACTCAAACAAACATACAATCTCTCCTAACAGTTCTCGGCATCACGGATGACTAGTGCAAATGACTGGGAGATGTATAAAGAAAGAAGCAGGAGGTCAAGAGTAAGATGCAAGCGGTTAAAAAGAAGGCAAATGAGAGTTGGGGTGAGAGAATACCATGAAATTTCAGGGAGAATAAAAAGATGTTTTGGAAGGAGGTAAATAAAGTGCGTAAGACAAGAGAACAAGTGGGAACATCGGTGAAGGGGGCTAATGGGAAGGTAATAAGAAGTAGTGATGAAGTGAGGAGATGGAGTGAGTATTTTGACGGTTTGTTTAATGTGTTTGATGACAGAGTGGCAGATATAGGGTGTTTTGGTCGAGGTGGTGTGCAAAGTGAGAGGGTCAGGGAGAATGGTTTGGTAAACAGAGAAGACAGAGAAGAGGTAGTGAAAGCTTTGCGGAAAATGAAAGCCGGCAAGGCGGTGGGTTTGGATAGTATTGCAGTGGAATTTATCAAAAAAAGGGGGTGACTGTGTTATTGACTGGTTGGTAAGGATATTCAATGTATGTATGGTTCATGGTGAGGTGCCTGAGGATTGGCGGAATGCATGCATAGTGCCATTGTACAAAGGCAAAGGGGATAAAGGTGAGTGCTCAAATTACAGAGGTATAAGTTTGTTAAGTACTCCTGGGAAATTGTACGAGAGGGTATTGATAGAGAGGATAAATGCATGTACAGATCATCAGACTGGGGAAGAGCAGTGTGGTTTCAGAAGTGGTAAAGGATGTATGGATCAAGTGTTTGATTTGAAGAATGAGTGGAAGAAATACTTAGAAAAACAGATGGGTTTGTAAGTAGCATTCATGGATCTGGAGAAGGCATATAATAGAGTTGATAGCGATGCTCTGTGGAAGGTATTAAGAGTATATGGAGTGGGAATTAAGTTGCTGGAAGAAGTGAAGTGTTTTTATCAAAGATGCAAGGTATGTGTACGAGTAGGAAAAGAGGAAAGTGATTGGTTCCCAGCAAATGTTGGCTTGCGGCAGTGGTGCGTGATGTCTCCATGGTTGTTAAATTTGTTTATGGATGGGGTTGTTAGGGAGGTGAATGCAAGAGCTTTGGAGAGAGAGGCAAGTAGGCAGTCTGTTGTGAATGAGAGGGTTTGGGAAGTGAGTCAGTTGTTTGCTGATGATACAGCGCTGGTGGCTGATTCGGGTGAGAAACTAAAGAAGTTGGTGACTGGGTTTGGTAAAGTTTGTGAAAGAAGAAAGCTGTGCGGAGGAGGGTGGATGTGTTGGAAATGAGATGTTTGAGGGCAATATGTGGTGTGAGGTGGTTTGATCGAGTAAGTAATGAAAGGGTAAGAGAGATGTGTGGTAATGAAAAGAGTGTGGTTGAGAGAGCAGAAGAGGATGTATTGAAATGGTTTGGTCGCATGGAGAGAATGAGTGAGGAAAGATTGACAAAGAGTATAAATGTATCAGAGGTGGAGGGAGCGAGAAGTGGGAGACCAAATTGGATATGGAAGGATGGAGTGAAAAAGATTTTGAGAGATCGGGGCCTGAACATACAGGAGGGTGAAAGGCGTGCAAGGAATAGAGTGAATTGGAACGATGTGGTATACCCAGGTCGACGTGCTGTCAATGGATTGAACCAGGGCATGTGAAGCGTCTGGGGTAAACCATGCAAAGTTTTGTGGGGCCTGGATGTGGAAAGGGAGCTGTGGCTTCGGTGAATTACACATGACAGCTAGAGACTGAGTGTGAACGAATGTGGCCTCTGTTGTCTTTTCCTTGCGCTACTTTGCTAACGCGGGAGACAGCGACTAAGTATAATATATATATATATATATATATATATATATATATATATATATATATATATATATATATATATATATATATTCCAAAACTCTTGCATTCACCTCCCTAACAACCCCATCCATAAACAAATTAAACAACCATGGAGACATCACACACCTCTGCCGCAAACCTACATTCACTGAGAGCCAATCACTTTCCTCTCTTCCTACATGTATGCATGCCTTACAACCTCGATAAAAACTTTTCACTGCTTCTAACAACTTGCCTCCCACACCATATATTCTTAACACCTTCCACAGAGCATCGCTATCAACTCTATCATATGCCTTCTCCAGATCCATGAATGCTACATACAAATCCATTTGCTTTTCTAAGTATTTCTCACATACATTCTTCAAAGCAAACACCTGATCCACACATCCTCTACCACTTCTGAAACCACACTGCTCTTCCCCAATCTGATGCTCTGTACATGCCTTCACCCTCTCAATCAATACCCTCCCATATAATTTACCAGGAATACTCAACAAACTTATACCTCTGTAATTTAAGCACTCACTCTCATCCCCTTTGCCTTTGTACAATGGCACTATGCACGCATTCCGCCAATCCTCAGGCACCTCACCATGAGTCATACATACATTAAATAACCTTACCAACCAGTCAATAATACAGTCACCCCTTTTTTTAATAAATTCCACTGCAATACCATCCAAACCTGCTGCCTTGCCGGCTTTCATCTTCCGCAAAGCTTTTACTACCTCTTCTCTGTTTACCAAATCATTTTCCCTAACCCTCTCACTTTGCACACCACCTCGACCAAAACACCCTATATCTGCCACTCTATCATCAAACACATTCAACAAACCATCAAAATACTCACTCCATCTCCTTCTCACATCACCACTACTTGTTATCACCTCCCCATTTGCGCCCTTCACTGAAGTTCCCATTTGCTCCCTTGTCTTACGCACTTTATCTACCTCCTTCCAGAACATCTTTTTATTCTCCCTAAAATTTAATGATACTCTCTCACCCCAACTCTTATTTGCCCTCTTTTTCACCTCTTGCACCTTTCTCTTGACCTCCTGTCTCTTTCTTTTATACATCTCCCACTCAATTGCATTTTTTCCCTGCAAAAATCGTCCAAATGCCTCTCTCTTCTCTTTCACTAATAATCTTACTTCTTCATCCCACCACTCACTACCCTTTCTAATCAACCCACCTGCCACTCTTCTCATGCCACAAGCATCTTTTGCGCAATCCATCACTGATTCCCTAAATACATCCCATTCCTCCCCCACTCCCCTTACTTCCATTGTTCTCACCTTTTTCCATTCTGTACTCAGTCTCTCCTGGTACTTCCTCACACAAGTCTCCTTCCCAAGCGCACTTACTCTCACCACCCTCTTCACCCCAACATTCACTCTTCTTTTCTGAAAACCCCTACAAATCTTCACCTTAGCCTCCACAAGATAATGATCAGACATCCCTCCAGTTGCACCTCTCAGCACATTAACATCCAAAAGTCTCTCTTTCGCGCGCCTGTCAATTAACACGTAATCCAATAACGCTCTCTGGCCATCTCTCCTACTTACATACGTATACTTATGTATATCTCGCTTTTTAAACCAGGTATTCCCAATCACCAGTCCTTTTTCAGCACATAAATCTACAAGCTCTTCACCATTTCCATTTACAACACTGAACACCCCATGTATACCAATTATTCCCTCAACTGCCACATTACTCACCTTTGCATTCAAATCACCCATCACTATAACCCAGTCTCGTAAATCAAAACCACTAACACACTCATTCAGCTGCTCCCAAAACACTTGCCTCTCATGATCTTTCTTCTCATGCCCAGGTGTATATGCACCAATAATCACCCATCTCTCTCCATCAACTTTCATTTTTACCCATATTAATCGAGAATTTACTTTCTTACATTCTATCACATTCTCCCACAACTCCTGTTTCAGGAGTACTGCTAATCCTTCCCTTGCTGTTGTCCTCTCACTAACCCCTGACTTTACTCCCAAGACATTCCCAAACCACTCTTCCCCTTTACCCTTGAGCTTCGTTTCACTCAGAGCCAAAACATCCAGGTTCCTTTCCTCAAACATACTACCTATCTCTCCTTTTTTCACATCTTGGTTACATCCACACACATTTAGACACCCCAGTCTGAGCCTTCGAGGAGGATGAGCACTCCCCGCGTGGCTCATTCTTCTGTTTCCCATTTTAGAAAGTTAAAAAATACAAGGAGGGGAGGATTTCTGGCCCCCCGCTCCCGTCCCCTCTAGTCGCCTTCTACGACACGCGAGGAATGCGTGGAAGTATTCTTTCACCCCTATCCCCAGGGATAATATATATATATATATATATATATATATATATATATATATATATATATATATATATATATATATATATATATATATATGTGTGTGTGTGTCGGAGGTGGAGGGAACAAGGAGAAGAGGGAGACCAAATTGGTGGTGGAAAGATGGAGTGAAAAAGATTTTGTGTGATCGGGGCCTGAACATGCAGGAGGGTGAAAGGAGGGCAAGGAATAGAGGTGAATTGGATCGATGTGGTATACCGGGGTTGACGTGCTGTCAGTGATTGAATCAGGGCATGTGAAGCGTCTGGGGTAAACCATGGAAAGCTGTGTAGGTATGTATATTTGCGTGTGTGGACGTATGAATATACATGTGTATGGGGGTGGGTTGGGCCATTTCTTTCGTCTGTTTCCTTGCGCTACCTCGCGGGAGAGAGCGACAAAGCAAAAAAAAAAAAAAAAGAAAAAAAAAAAAAAATATATATATATATATATATATATATATATATATATATATATATATATATATATATATATACACACACACACACACACCAGGAAGGCTCAGTGCGACCTCCTACCCTACCTGACTGGCATCCAACTTTGACCCTAGAAAACACTAAATAGCCTTTAACCCATCCTGATCCTAACCCTAAAGACCCTAAAGTTGACCCCTAACCATACTTGACCTGTAGCTCCTATGTAACCCCTACACCATCCTGACCCTGACCCCAAAGAGCCAAAGAGTGACCTCACCATGACCATCTATGCCTCAAACCGACGTCCACACTCCCCAGTCATCATGACCCACAAACCTCAGGCTAACCTGCACCTACCTTGTTGGTGGCCTCGAGGACCTGCCTGCTGGTGGGCTGCCGACGACGGCCCCCAGACACGACCTGTCGCCGTCTGACTTGCTCCTGCCTGGGGGGCACCTCCGGAGGGGTCGTAGATCGACGAGTTGGAAGCTGGGAGTCAGCGTCCCCACCCTCTGAGCCTCCTGACCACACCTCCTGAGACCAGCTGCCGCCACCTGACCAACGAGAGACGCCAGAGGATTCATAATGGGGTGAATACATTGGGGGAGTCTATAACGGAATGAATACACTGTCGAAGTTTATATATACTGGGGAGTGAGTCTATAACGGGATGAATATTCTGGGAAATTTATTACGGGGTGAATATACTGGGGGAGTTTATAACGGGGTGAACATACTTGGGGAGGTTATATATTCTGAGAGAGTCTATAACGGGGTGGATTTACTGGGGGAGTTTATAGCGGGGTAAATATACTAGTGAAGGTTATAACGGCACGTCAAGTGTACTTTGCAGACCATGGGTAGGATTCGAACCCTGAGTAGGGCATCCGGGCACCTGGGCCACACGAAGTTAAAGACAGAAATCAGAAATCTTGTGTTTCCCCCGTGTGTCAGTCACCCTCCAGCCAGCGCAGGAAACATGCACTTACCTGTCGCGGCTACGATGGTATGACGAAAAATATTTTATCACACCATCGGGGGGAGAGAGAGAGAGAGAGAGAGAGAGAGAGAGAGAGAGAGAGAGAGAGAGAGAGAGAGAGAGGGGGGGGGGGGGGAACTCACCTTCACTACGTATGGCGTTCACCTCCTGGGCTAGCTGTCTGCGGCAGGCGAGGAAGGCGTGGAGAGACACACGCCCGCGTCGGTCAGCACCCAACTCCCGCGCCAGGGTGTCCCCCGATCCCTCCAGACCCAGCAGCTCCAGCAGACCCGCCAGGTTGGCGCTGACCTCGATGAGAGAGGCATTACTGAGTGAGGGGCGGATGATCGACGGAAATACAAAGGCAAAGATAAGAAGGTCCTATTCAAGCAATGGCGAGGACAGACACCCGATAGGTTAACACTTTTCCCAAGTCTCTGAAGAGGGTTAACTATCATGGAACTCCGCAATGTAGCGGTTAGCGTTACTAATCCTGGCACATTCACGGTCCGCCAGGGGAGAAGCGCATAAGTATATAATGATTATATCAGGCAGAAAGGGACCGAAACTAACACTCTCCCTCTGACTTCTGCCACATCCAAGTTAGAAGTCACATGAGAAAAAGGAGTTGCTCATTGAAATTTGACTCCACAGCCAATAGCAACGCGTGAAGTTGTCCACTGGTCAGAAGACCTTAAAGACCCACTGACCGTAAGAACTCTAGGAAAACTCTTCCCCAAGTGAACGATGTTGAACTCAACATTACGAGGAACTCAGTGATATCAGAAAACTAATCCATGTGAGAACTAGTATTTATGCTGATCTTGATATTAACGACTGTAGTGTTAGAACTGGTCTGAAAATCTAAGGCTGCAGTGCTACATCATGTAGCAGGCTGAGAGACTTATTCATTAGGATGAATGAACTCTGTGTTATGTACTTGATTGTGTTCCAGTATCAAGACTTTTGTATTTAAGGTTTTGATACCATGACTACTTTAGATAAGTCATTATAGACTAGTTCTTACTAAGAGTAGACCATTCAGGAGGCGAACGAAGACGGGAGTGGCCGAGTGAGATAATGTTCGCCAGGTTAGGCTAGTGCATTAGCGATAGGTAAGGGAACTGCGAGAGTTAGCAGGTTTAAACGACTTGTCTTACACTCGAGTCAGGACGCAGCCTAACAAGTTGGAGACCATCCTCATGACGGTTGTACATTCTCTACAGTCTACAATACTCACGATGAGTCACTGCTTCATTTTTCGCTAATCACCAAACTTGCTGATTTTCTAAGCAGAACAGATGTATGTAGAACACTCCAGCCGCGATATGGCCTTTTGACATACAAAATGAGCTCATTTTTCCAAGCTCGGTCACCCTTTAAGTTTGCTGACTTGCCATAAAAAGTCACACATAGAGCCCTTTTAAAAGCCGTTCCCTAGATTATTTCGACAGGGCAGAGTACAGAGGACACCTCTGTCCCCCCGCCCAGGTGGAGACCTCCTCTACACTCTCGGGAGTCACCCGTGACAGCCTTACCTATCGCTAAGGAGTCAGCCCAGCCCAGCTTGAGCATTATGTATTACCATTATATATCATAAATCATATATTACCACCACACACCTGGACCATGACATATACATCCCACCACACTCATGGACCATGACACATATATATCACACCACTTATACGGATCATCACGCATATATAAACACACACACACACACACACACACACACACACACACACACACACACCACACCACACACATATGCATTATCACATCTAAACAGCACCATGCATATACACCCTCAGAAACATACATCACCTATCACATGGACCATCACATATATACCCCATCATATCATGATCATCACATACACATACACATATACCACCAGCACCACCACCACACACATTGACCATCACATACATCCACCAACACATATGCACAATCACACACATACACCACCACACACATGAGTCATCACATACATTCATCACCAAACACACATGCACCATCACGTACAAAAAACATTACATACATGGACCAGGATAACCACACACACACACACACACACAAAAGCACCATAAGACACCAGTAGTACCTGGGCCTCTGGTGACGTCAGCACATGCTCTTTATCGACCCTTCCATTTCGTGGACAATGGAGACCTACATTAAGAACAACATTTCCTTAAGGACAGTATTCCTAGAGAGAGCCAGGAAAGGCTGGCCATGATGTGTCTTTGTTTGGCCCAGGCCAGGGCCGGGCTGGGACCCAGCCATTCCCACAGCACTCGACACAAGCAGTCTGGCTTGGTACTGAGGACTGTCTTCAAGGGCCTCTCTCTCTCTCTCTCTCTCTCTCTCTCTCTCTCTCTCTCTCTCTCTCTCTCTCTCTCTCTCTCTCTCGTTAATCTTCTTTTTCTTTTTAGTTAGCTGAGAAGGCACGGGCAAGTGAAAGCCCTAATCAAGGCCATCTTACTTCCAATATATATATATATATATATATATATATATATATATATATATATATATATATATATATATATATATATATAAATATATATATATATATATATTTTTTTTTTTTTAACTATTCGCCATTTCCCGCGTTAGCGAGGTAGCGTTAAGAACAGAGGACTGGGCCTTTGTGGAATATCCTCACCTGGCCCCCCCTCTGTTCCTTCTTTTGGAAAATTAAAAAAAAAAACGAGAGGGGAGGATTTCCAGCCCCCCGCTCCATATATATATATATATAATATAAATATATATAATATATATATATATATTTTTTTTTTTTTATTTTGCTTTGTCGCTGTCTCCCGCGTTTGCGAGGTAGCGCAAGGATACAGACGAAAGAAATGGCCCAACCCACACCCATACACATGTATATACATACACATCCTCACACGAAAATATACATACCCATACATCACAATGTACACATATATATACACACACAGACACTTACATATATACACATAATTCACACTGTCTGCCTTTATTCATTCCCATCGCCACCTCTCCACACATGGAATAACATCCCCCTCCCCCCTCATGTGTGCGAGGTAGCGCTAGGAAAAGACAACAAAGGCCCCATTCGTTCACACTCAGTCTAGCTGTCTTGCAATAATGCCCGTAACCACAGCTCCCTTTCCACATCCAGGCCCCACACAACTTTCCATGGTTTACCCGAGACGCTTCACATGCCCTGATTCAATCCAGTGACAGCACGTCAACCCCGGTATACCACATCGCTCCAATTCACTCTATTCCTTGCCCTCCTTTCACCCTCCTGCATGTTCAGGCCCCGATCACACAAAATCCTTTTCACTCCATCTTTCCACCTCCAATTTGGTCTCCCTCTTCTCCTCGTTCCCTCCACCTCCGACACATATATCCTCTTGGTCAATCTTTCCTCACTCCTTCTCTCCATGTGCCCAAACCATTTCAAAACACCCTCTTCTGCTCCCTCAACCACGCTCTTTTTATTTCCACACATCTCTCTTACCCTCACGTTACTTACTCGATCAAACCACCTCACACCACACATTGTCCTCAAACATCTCATTTCCAGCACATCCATCCTCCTGCGCACAACTCTATCCATAGCCCACGCCTCGCAACCATACAACATTGTTGGAACCACTATTCCTTCAAACATACCCATTTTTGCTTTCCGAGATAATGTTCTCGACTTCCACACATTCTTCAAGGCTCCCAGAATATATATTATTTATTTATTTATTTTCCTTTGTCGCTGTCTCCCGCGTTTGCGAGGTAGCTCAAGGAAACAGACGAAAGAAATGGCCCAACCCACCCCCATACACATGTATATACATACACGTCCACACACGCAAATATACATACCTATACATCTCAATGTACACATATATATACACACATAGACACATACATATATACACATGCACACAATTCACACTGTCTGCCTTTATTTGTTCCCATCGCCACCTCGCCACACATGGAATACCATCCCCCTCCCCCCTCATGTGTGCGAGGTAGCGCTAGGAAAAGACAACAAAGGCCCCATTCGTTCACACTCAGTCTCTAGCTGTCATGCAATAATGCCCGAAACCACAGCTCCTTTTCCACATCCAGGCCCCACACAACTTTCCATGGTTCACCCGAGACGCTTCACATGCCCTGATTCAATCCACTGACAGCACGTCAACCACGGTATACCACATCGATCCAATTCACTCTATTCCTTGCCCGCCTTTCACCCTCCTGCATGTTCAGGCCCCGATCACTCAAAATCTTTTTCACTCCATCTTTCCACCTCCAATTTGGTCTCCCACTTCTCCTCGTTCCCTCCACCTCCGACACATATATCCCTTGGTCAATCTTTCCTCACTCATTCTCTCCATGTGCCCAAACCATTTCAAAACACCCTCTTCTGCTCTCTCAACCACGCTCTTTTTATTTCCACACATCTCTCTTACCCTTACATTACTTACTCGATCAAACCACCTCACACCACATATATATATATATATATATATATATATATATATATATATATATATATATATATATATATATACATATATATATATATATATATATATATATATATATATATATATATATATATATATATATATATATATATATATATATATTTCTTTCTTTCAAACTATTCGCCATTTCCCGTGTTAGCGAGGTAGCGTTAAGAACAGAGGACTGGGCCATTGTGGAATATCCTCACCTGGCCCCCCTCTGTTCCTTCTTTTGGAAAATTAAAAAAAAAAAAAAAAAAAAAACGAGTGGGGAGGATTTCCAGCCTCCCGCTCCCTCCCCTTTTAGTCGCCACTACGACACGCAGGGAGTACGTGGGAAGTATTCTTAATCCCCTATCCCCTGGGATCATATATATATATATATATATATATATATATATATATATATATATATATATATATATATATATATATATATATATAGAGTTGTGCGCAGGAGGATGGATGTGCTGGAAATGAGATGTTTGAGGACAATGTGTGGTGTGAGGTGGTTTGATCGAGTAAGTAACGTAAGGGCAAGAGAGATGTGTGGAAATAAAAAGAGCGTGGTTGAGAGAGCAGAAGAGGGTGTTTTGAAATGGTTTGGGCACATGGAGAGAATGAGTGAGGAAAGATTGACCAAGAGGATATATGTGTCGGAGGTGGAGGGAACGAGAAGAGGGAGACCAAATTGGAGGTGGAAAGGAGTGAAAAAGATTTTGTGTGATCGGGGCCTGAACATGCAGGAGGGTGAAACGAGGGCAAGGAATAGAGTGAATTGGAGCGATGTGGTATACCGGGGTTGACGTGCTGTCAGTGGATTGAATCAAGGCATGTGAAGCGTCTGGGGTAAACCATGGAAAACTGTGTAGGTATGTATATTTGCGTGTGTGGACGTATGTATATACATGTGTATGGGGGTGGGTTGGGCCATTTCTTTCGTCTGTTTCCTTGCGCTACCTCGTAAACGCGGGAGACAGCGGCAAAAAAAAGAAAAAAAAAAAAAAAAAAAAAAAATATATATATATATATATATATATATATATATATATATATATTACCGCACGTCTCTCTTACCTTTTCATTACTTGATCAAGCCAATTCACAACACATACTGTCGGAACTACTACTCCTTCGAACATGAAAGGGTAGGAGAGATGTGAGGTAAAAAGAAAAAAAGTGTGGTTGAGAGAGCAGAAAAGGGTGTATTGAAATGGTTTGGACACATGGACAGAATGAGTAAGGAAAGGTTGACCAAGAGGATATATGTCAGGATGGAGGGAAGAAGGAAAAGCGGGAGACCAAACTGGAGGTAGAGGGATGGAGTGAAAAAGATTTTGAGGAATTGGGACCTGAACATGCAGGAGGGTGAGAGGCGTGGAAAGAATTGAGTAAATTGGAACGATGTGGTATACCGGGGTCGACGTGCTGTCAATGGACTAAACCAGGGCATGTGAAACGTCTGCGGTACACCATGGAAGGTTCTGTTGGGCCTGGATGTGGATAGGGAGCTGTGGTTTCGGTGCACTACACACGACAGCTAGAGACTGAGTGTGAACGAATGTGGCCTTTTTTTGTCTTTTTCTGGCGCTACCTCGCTGACGCAGGGGGTGTCGGTCCTGTTTCCTGTGCGGCAAAGTGTCGCCGAAAATGGATAAAGGCTAGTGAATATGAATATGTGCATGTGAATGTATGTATATGGCTACGTATGTGTATATGTATGTATATGTACGTGAATGGGCGTGTATGTATATAAGTGTGTATATGAGTGGATGGGTCTTTCTTCGTCTGCTTCCTGGCACTACCTCGCTAACGTGGGAAGCGCCAATCAAGAATGATATATCAATAAATGATGTAAATATGGCAAATGAGATTGGGATTAAAGAGTATCGTCAGATTTTAGGGAGAGTAAAAACATGTTTTGGAAGGAGGTAAAGAAAGGGCGTAAGACGAGAGTACAAATGGGATCATCGGTGAAAGGGGCAAATGGGGAGGTAATAACAAGTAGTTGTGATGTGAGAAGGAGATGGAGTGAGTATTTTGAAGGTTTCTTGAATGTGTTTGATGATAGAGAGGCAGATATAGGGTGTTTTGGTCGAGGTGGTGTGCGAAGTGAGATGGTCAGGGAGAATGGTTTGGTAAACAGAGGAGGTAGTGAAAGCTTTGCGGAAGATGAAAGCCGGTAAGGCGGCGGGTTTGGATGGTACTGCAGTGGAATTTATCAAAAAAGGGGGTGACTGTGTTTTTGACTAGTTGGTGAGAATATTCAATGTATGTATGGTTCACTGTGAAGTGCTAGAGGATTGGCGGAGTGCATGCATAGTGCCATTGTAGAAAGGCAAAGGGGATAAAGGTGAGTGTTCAAATTACAGAGGTATAAGTTTGTTGAGTATTCCTGGGAAATTATACGGGAGGGCATTGACTGAGAGGGTCAAGAAATTTACAGAACATCAGACTGGGAAAGAGCAGTGTGGTTTCAGAAGTGGTAGAGGATGTGTGGATCAGGTGTTTGCTTTGAAGAATGTATGTGAGAAATACTAAGAAAAACAGCCCGATTTGTATGTAGCATTTATGGATCTGGAGAAGGCATATGATATGATTGACAAAGATGCTCCGCGGAAAGTATTAAGTGTATATGGTTTGGAAGGTAAGTTGCTAGAAGCAGTGAAAAGTTTTCATCGAGGATGTAAGGCATGTGTACGAGTAGGAAGAAAGGAAAGTGATTGGTTCCCAGTGAATGTTGGTTTGCGGCAGGGGTGTGTGATGTCTCCATGGTTGTTTGATTTGTTTATAGATGTGGTTGTTAGGGAGGTGAATGCAAGAGTTTTGGAGAGAGGGGCGAGTATGCAGTCTGTTATGGATGAGAGGTCTTAGGAAGTGAGTTAGTTGTTGTTCGCTGATGATACAACGCTGGTGGCTGATTCTGGTTAGAAACTGCAGAAGCTGGTGATTGAGTTTAGTAAAGTGTGTGAAAGAAGAAAGCTGAGAGTAAATATGGTTAAGAGCAAGGTTATTAGGTTCAGTAGGGTTGAGGGACAAGTTACTTGGGAGGTAAGTTTGAATGGAGAAAAACTGGAGGAAGTGAAGTGTTTTAGATATCTGGGAGTGGATGTAGCAGCGGATGAAACCATGGAAGCGGAGGTGAGTCACAGGGTGGGGAAGGGGGCGAAGGTTCTGGGAGCGTTGAAGAATGTGTGGAAGGCGAGAACGTTATCTCGGACAGCAAAAATGGGTACGTTTGAAGGAATACAGGTTCCAACAATGTTCTATGGTTGCGAGGCATGGGCTATAGGTAGGTTTGTGCGGAGGAAGGTGAATGTGTCGGAAATGAAATGTTTGAGGACAATATGTAGTGTGAGGTGGTTTGATTAAGTAATGAAAGGGTAAGAGAGATGTGTGGTAATAAAAAGAGTGTGGTTGAGAAAGCAGAAGACGGTGTATTAAATGGTTTGGTCACAAGGAGAAAATGAGTATGGCAAGATTGACAAAGAGGATATATGTATCAGAGGTGGAGGGAACGAGAAGTGGGAGACCAAATTGGAGGTGGAAGGATGGAGTGAAAATGATTTTGAGTGATCGGAGCCTGAACATACAGGAGGGGGAAAGGCGTGCAAGGAATAGAGTGAATTGGAACGATGTGGCATACAGGGTTCAACGTGCTATCAGTGGATTGAACCAGGGCAAGTGAAGCGTCTGGGGTATACCATGGAAAGTTTTGTGGGGCCTGGATGTGGTAAGGGAGCTGTGGTTTGGGTGCATTACACATGACAGCTAGAGACTGAGTGTGAACGAATGTCGCCTTGGTTGTCTTTTCCTAGAGGTTACCTCGCACGCGCGCAGGGGGAGGGGGTGTGCCATTTCATGTGCGGCGGGGTGGCGACGAGAATAGATGTTTACCCCAGACACTTCACATGCCCTGGTTCAATCCACTGACAGCACGTCAACTCCGGTATACCACATCGTTCCAATTCACTCTGTTCCTTGCACGCCTTTCACCCTCCTGTATGTTCAGGCCCCGATCTCTAAAAATCTTTTTCACTCCATCCTTCCACCTCCAATTTGGTCTGCCACATCTCGTCCCCTCCACCTCTGACATATATATATCTTCTTTGTCAATCTTTCCTCATTCATTCTCTCCATGTGGCAAAACCATTTCCACACACCCTCTTCTGCTCTCTCAACCACACTCTTTTTTACCACACGTCTCTCTTACTCTTTCATTACTTACTCGATCAAACCACCTCACACCACATATTGTCCTCATACATCTCATTTTCAACACATTCACCCTCTTCCGCACAACCCTATCTATAGCCCATGCCTCACAACCATATAACATTGTTGGAACCCCTATTTATTGAAACATACCCATTTTTGCTCTCCGAGATAACGTTCTCGCCTTCTACACATTCTCCAACGCTCCCAGAACCTCCGCCCCCTTCCCCACCCTGAGACTCATCTCCACTTCCATGGTTCCATTCACAGCTAAATCCACTCTCAGATATCTAAAACACTTCACTTCCTCCAGTTTTTCTCCATTCAAACTTACCTCCCAATTAACTTGTCCTTCAACCCTACTGTACCTAGTAACCTTGCTCTTATTCACATTTACTCTCAGCTTTCTTCTTTCACACACTTTACCAATCTCAATCACCAGCATCTGCAGTTTCTGACCAGAATAAGCCACCAGCACTGTATCATCAGCGAACAACTAACTCACTTCCCAAGACCTCTCATCCACAACAGACTGCATACTTGCCCCTCTCTCCAAAACTCTTGCATTCACCTACCTAACAACCCCATCCATAAACAAATTAAACAACCATGGAGACATTACGCAACCTTGCCGCAAATCAACATTCGTTGGGAATCAATCACTTTCCTCTCTTCCTACTCGTACACATGCCTTACATCCTCGATAATAACATATAAGATACATAAAAATCCATCTGTTTTTCTAAGTATTTCTCACATACATTCTTCAAAGCAAACACCTGATCCACACGTCCTCTACCTTTTCTGTAACCACACTGCTCTTCCCCAGTCTGATGCTCTGTACATGCCCTCACCCTCTCAATCAAAACTCTCCAATAAAATTTCCCAGTAAAACTCAATGAACTTATACTTCTGTAATTTGAGCACTCACCTTTATCCCCTTTGCCTTTATACAATGGCACTATGCATGCATTCCGGCAATCCTCAGGCACTTCACCGTGAACCATACAAACACTGACTATTCTTACCAACCAGTCAACAACACAGTCATCCCCCCTTCTTTAATAAATTCCACTGTAATACCATCCAAACCAGCCGCCTTACCGGCTTTCATCTTCCGCAAAGCTTTCACTACCTCTTTTCTGTCTGTCAAACCATTCTCCCTGACCCTCTCACTTCGCAAACCACCTCGACCAAAATACCTTATATCTGCCGCTCTATCATCGAACACATTCAACAAACCTTCAAAATATTCACTCCATCTCCTTCTCCCCTCACCATTATTTGTTATTAAATCCCCATTTGCACCCTTTACCGATGCTCCCATTTGTTCTCTTGTCCCACGCACTTTATTTACCTCCTTGCAAAACCACTTTTTATTCTCCCTAAAATCTAACGATACTATCTCACCCCAACTCTCATTTTCCCTCTTTTTCACCTTTTGCATCTTTCTCTTGATCTCCTGCCTCTTTCTTTTATACATCTCTCAGTCATTTGCACTATTTCCCTGCAAAAATCGTCCAAATGTCTCTCTCTTACCTTTCACTGGCAATCTTACTTCTTCATCCAACCATTCACTACCTCTCTAATCTGCCAACCTCCCACCTTTCTCATGCTACAGGCATCTTTAACACAAGCCATCACTGCTTCCCTAAATACATCCCATTCCTCCCCCACTACCCTTACGTCATTTGCTCTCACCTTTTTCCATTCTGCACTCAATCTCTCATGGTACTTTCTCACATAAGTCTCCTTTCCAAGCTCACTTATTCTCACCACTCACTTCACCAAAACATTCCCTCTTGTATTCTGAAAACCTCTACAAATCTTTACCTTCGCCTCCACAAGATAATGATCAGACATCCCTCCAGTTGCCCCTCTCAGTACATTAACATCCAAAAGTCTCTCTTTCACGCGCCAATCAATTAACACGTAATCCAATAACGCTCTCTGGCCATCTCTGCTGCTTACATACGTATACTTATATATATCTTTCTCTTTTTAAACCAGGTATTCCCAATCACCCGTCCTGTTTCAGCACACAAATCTACAAGCTCTTCACCATTTCCATTGACAATACTGATCACCCCATGTACACCAATCATTCCCTCAACTGCCACATTAATCACCTTTGCATTCAAATCACCCATCACTATAACCCGGTCTCGTGCATCAAAGCTGCTCCCAAAACACTTGCCTCTCATGATATTTCTTCTAACGACCAGGTGCATAGGAACCAATAATCACCCATCTCTCTCCATCCACTTTCAGTTTTACCCATATCAGTCTAATTTACTTTCTTACACTCTATCACATACTCCCACAACTCCTGCTTTAGGAGTAGTGCTACTCCTTCCCTTGCTCTTGTCCTCTCATCAACCACTGACTTTACTCCCAAAAATCATTTCTATTCTCTATTTATTATACTTAGTCGCTGTCTCCCGCGTTAACGAGGTAGCGAAAGGAAACAAAAGAGAGAATGGGCCAACCCACCCACTTACACATTTATATACATAAACGTCCACACACGCACATATACATACTTATACATTTCAACGTGTCCATACATATACACACACAAACATATCCATATATACACACGTACATATTCATACTTACTGCCTTCATCCTTTTCCCGTCGCCACCCCGCCACACATAAAATGGCACCCCTCTCCACCTGCACGTGCGCGAGGTAGCTCTAGGAAAAGACAACAAAGGCCACATCCGTTCACACTCGGTCTCTACCTGTCATGTGTAATGCACCCAAACCACAGCTCCCTTTCCACATCCAGGCCCCACAAAACTTTCTATGGTTTACCCCAGACACTACACATGCCCTGATTCAATCAACTGACAGCATGTCGACCCCTGTATACCACATCGTTCCAATTCACTTTATTCCTTACACACCTTTCACCCTCCTGAATGTTCAGGCGCCGACCACTCAAAATCTTTTTCACCCCACCCATCCACCTCCAACTTGGTCTCCTACTTCTCCTCGTTCCCTCCACCACTGAGACATATATCCTCTTTGTCAATCTTTCCTCACTCATTCTCTCCATGTGACCAAACCATTTCAAAACACCCTCTTCTGCTCTCTCAGCCACACTCTTTTCATTACCCCACATCTCTCTTACCCTTTCATTACTTACTCGATCAAACCACCTTACACCACATATTGTCCTCAAACATTTCATTTCCAACACATCCACCCTCCTCCGCACAAACCTATCTATAGCCCATGCCTTGCACCCTGACAACATTGTTGGAACCCCTATTCCTTCAAACATACCCATTTTTGCTATCCGAGATAACGTTCTCCCCTTCCACACATTCTTCAACGCTCCCAGAACCTTCGCCCCTTCCCCCACCCTGACTCACTTCCGCTTTCATGGTTCCATCCATTCCCAGATATCTAAAACCCTTCACTTCCTCCAGTTTTTCTCCATTCAAACTTACCTCCCAATTAACTTGTCCCTCAACCCTACTGAACCTAATAACCTTGCTCTTATTCACATTTACTCTCAGCTTTCTTCTTTCACACACTTTCCCAAACTCAGTCACCAACTTCTGCAGTCTCACCGAATCAGCCACCAGAACTGTATCATCAGCGAACAACATCTGACTCACTTCCCAAGCTCTCTCATTCACAACAGACTGCATACTTGCCCCCCTCTCCAAAACTCTTGCGACTAAAAGGGGAGGGAGCTGGGGGCTGGAAATCCTACCCTCTCGTTTTTGTTTTTTTGCTTTTTTTTCATTTTCCAAAAGAAAGAACAGAGAAGGGGGCCAGGTGAGGATTTTCCCTGAAAGGCCAAGTCCTCTGTTCTTAACGCTACCTTGCTAACGCGGGAAATGGCGAATAGTATGAAAGAAAAAAGAAATATATGTATATACATATATATATATATATATATATATATATATATATATATATATATATATATATATATATATATATATATATATATATATAAGTGTATGGTATGCGGTCTTCTCTTTTCCTCTTCCTGATGATCACTGATTTACCCCATATTTTGTTTGTATTTTTTCTTTTTCTTTCCTTAACATCTCACATTCCAGCAAACGTTGAGAGAGAGTTCATCAGTCATCGCCCATCCCCTCGCTGCCAGGAGCAGAAGTTTGAAGCTAAAAATGTTCTTGGTTTAAAGGGGACGGGAAAATGGACGGAGACCGGGTTCTAGCTGTGTAGTGAGAGGGCAGAGGCATTGGGAGGTTAGAGACACACAAAGGAGAGGCAGTATGGTGTGTGTGTGTGTGTGTGTGTGAGAGAGAGAGAGAGAGAGAGAGAGAGAGAGAGAGAGAGAGAGAGAGAGAGAGAGAGAGAGAGAGAGAGAGAGAGAGAGAGAGAGAGAGAGAGAGAGAGAGAGAGAGAGAGAGAGAGAGAGAGAGAGAGAGAGAGAGAGAGACAGACAGACAGACAGACAGACAGACAGACAGACAGACAGACAGACAGACAGACGGACGGACGGACGGACAGACAGACAGACAGAGGAAGAGGCAGTGAGAGGTGAGAGAGAAAGAAAAGAAAATGACAGGGCAGAGTGAGACGAGGAGGTGTGGAGACTGGTATACCTACGACTGCCTCTCCCCCAGATGTCAGGAAGAATCCCTACTTTACGTATTGATGATTTAACAACACAATATAGCACCTGCCACATCCCCTGTGCTGGATCACCCTTACGTAATTCTTGTCTCAAGGAATACACACACAAAAAAACACGCATACGCACACACACACACACACACACACACACACATACATACACAGTGGTATAGTGGTTAGCATTACTGACCATAGGTCAGCAGGGGCCAATCCTGGGTCGGACCCACAAGGGTTCCAATCTTGAGGGTGTAGCAGTTGGCCTACACGCAACCCACGTGTTCATCCACTTCTCGGAGCTGGTCGATAAATGGCTGCCTGACATAGACTGGGGTTTGTGTGTGCATACATACATAGGAGTCAAAATAAGGAACGTATGTACATGATTAAGAAACGAGGCAACATGAGTTTAAGAGTCTCTCCCCGTATCATGGTAATCACAGAGGCAAGGACAGACATAAGCAGCAAGACAGCATTCCTAACGTCTCTCCCTGTGGCTTCACCAGGCCGCCTCCCTCATTCCTCCCACCGCCGCAGGGTCTGGCTTACGTATATCTCTTTAGGGAACTTCTCAGCAACCCCGACTGAGACAATAGAGTTCCTAATTATCCTCAGTAGAGTCTCATTTTAGATATACTTCCTCCCTCAAGTCCCAGACATGAGGACACTCTACCAGCTAGAAGAGCTCCAGGTGCCGCGTCCCCGTGGGCTGCACACACCTCAGGTGTAGGCGGACAGTGTTTTGAGGTAATGAAGTACTTCCCTCTCTGGCTGACCTACCACGTCTGGTTATATAGAGCACTGACCGACACCCACCCACTCCCTCTCTGGCTGACCTGCCACGTATGGTTATACAGAGCGCTGCCCACCACCCACCCTCTCCCTCTCTGCTCTGACCACCAGTATAAGCGCCACATAATCCAGTGATTCTAATAATACTTGGACTTTCTATTATCAATAATACAGTTTCCAAATTCGACTGAGCACCACCAAACCTCATAAGAATATAGATTGAGTATATGACAGTGATAAAGACAGAGGCACACCGCTACAGCACATGTGACACGTCACACACCCTTAACGTGTATTATTAAGGTGGATCGAACACACAGACAGCCATATAGGTCAGAAGCTGGGACAGGTGGCCTACCCACCCATACAGTACCACATCAGGTCCTCCTTACCTTCTCCTCTCCAGGATGGGTACGTGACTCCACTGAAGTGAACGCCAATGGACCCACGTGGTGTAATAGCGTTTCTGACCGTGGCGCATTCACGGGCGCTCGAGTCCAGCGGATAACTTCGAATCCTGGTTGCGGCAGTCGGTCCACAGTCAACCTAGCTGTTCATCCACTCCTGGGGGTTGGTCGATAGAATGGGCACCTCGCTCAGGCCAGGATATATATATATATACATATATATATATATATATATATATATATATATATATATATATATATATATATATATATATATATATTACTTATTTATTCTATTATACTTTGTCGCTCTCTCCCGCGTTAGCGATGTAGCGTAAGGAAACAGACGAAAGAACGGCCCAACCCACCCACATACACATGCATATACATAAACGCCCACACATGCACATATACATACCTATACATTTCACTGTATACATACATATACATACACAGACATATACATACATACACATGTACATATTCATACTTGCTGTCTTCATCCACTCCCGTCGCCATCCCGCCACACATGAAATGGCACCCCTCTCCCCACGCGCGCGAGCGTGAGGTAACGCTAGGAAAAGACAACAAAGGCCACATTCGTTCACACTCCGTCTCTAGCTGTCATGTGTAATGCACCCAAACCACAGATCCCTTTCCACATCCAGGCCCCACAAAACTTCCCATAGTTTACCCCAGACGCTTCACATGCCCTGGTTCAATCCATTGACAGCACGTCGACCCCGGTATGCCACTTTGTTCCAATTCACTCTATTCCTTGCACGCCTTTCACCCTCCTGTATGTTCAGGCCCCGATCGCTCAAAATCTTTTTCACTCCAACCCTCCACCTTCAATTTGGTCTCCCACTTCTCCTCGTTCCCTCCACCTCTAACACATATATCCTCTTTGTCAATCTTTCCTCATTCTCTCCATGTGACCAAACCATTTCAATACACCCTCTTCTGCTCTCTCAACCACACGCTTTTTATTACCACACATCTCAAACCACCTCACACCTCATTATCTCCTCAAACATCTCATTTCCAACACATCTACCCTCCTCCGCACAACCCTATCTATAGCCTATGCCTCGCAACCATACAACATCGTTGGAACCACTATTCCTTCAAACATGCCCATTTTTGCTATCCAAGATAACGCTCTCGCCTTCCACACATTCTTCAACGCTCCCAGAACCTTCCCACCCTCCCCCATCTTGTGACTCACTTCCTCTTCCATGGTTCCATCCGCCGCTAAATCCACTCCCAGATATCTAAAACACTTCACTCCCTCCAGGTCTTCTCCATTCAAATTTACCTTCCAAGTAACATGTCCCTCAACCGAACTGAACCTAATACCCCTGCTCTTATTCATATTTACTCTCAGCTTTCTTCTTTCACACACTTTACCATGCCAAACTCAGTCACCAACTTCTGCAGTTTCTCACCCGAATCAACCACCAGCGCTGTATCATCAGCGAACAACAACTAATTCACTTCCCAAGACCTCTCATCCACAACAGACTGCATACTTGCCCCTCTCTCCAAAAGTCTTGCATTCACCTCCCTAAAAACCCCATCCATAAACAAATTAAACAACCATGGAGACATCACGCACCCCTGCCGCAAACCGACATTCACTGGGAACTAATCACTTTCCTCTCTTCCTACTTGTACAAATGCCTTACATCCTCGATAAAAACTTTTCGCTGATTCTAGCAACTTATCTCCCACACCATATACTCGTAATACCTTCCACAGAGCATCTCTATCAACTCTTTCATATGCCTTCTCCAGATCCATAAAGGCAACATACAAATCCATCTGTTCTTCTAAGTATTTCTCACATACATTCTTCAAAGCAAACACCTGGTCCACACATCCTCTACCACTTCTGAAACAACACTGCTCTTCCCCAATCTGATGCTTTGTACATGCCTCTACCCTCTCAATCAATACCCTCCCATATAATTTCTCAGAAATACTTAACAAACTTATACCTCTGCAATTTGAACACTCACCTTCATTCCCTTTGCCTTTGTACAATTGCACTATGCATGCATTCCACCAATCCTCAGGCCATACATACATTGAATATCCTCACCAAACAGTCAACAACACAGTCACCCCCCTTTTATAATAAATTCCACTGCAATACCATCCAAAGCCGCCGCCTTGCCGGCTTTCATCTTCCGCAAAGCTTTCACTACCTCTTCTCTGTTTACCAAACCATTCTCCCTGACTCTCTCACTTCGCACACCACCTCATCCAAAACACCCTATATCTGCCACTCTATCATCAAACACATTAAACAAACATTCAAAATACTCACTCCATCTCCCTCTCACTTCACCAATACTTGATATTACCTCCTCATTAGCCCCCATTCACCGATGTTCCCATTTGTTCTCTTGTCTTACGCACTTTATTTACCTCCTTCCAAAACATCTTTTACTCTCCTTAAAATGATACTATCTCACTCCAACTCTAATTTGCCCTCTTTTTCACTCCTAGCACCTTTCTCTTGGCCTGTATATATATATATATATATATATATATATATATATATATATATATATATATATATATATATATATATATATATATATTTATTTATTTATTCTTATTTTATTATTTCATCTTGCTTTGTCGCTGTCTCCCGCGTTAGCGAGGTAGCGCAAGGAAACAGACGAAAGAATGGCCCAACCCACCTACATACACATGTATATACATACACGTCCACACACGCAAATATACATACCTATACATCTCAATGTATACATATATATACACACACAGACACCTACATATATACACATGTACATAATTCATACTGCCTGCCTTTATTTATTCCCACCGCCACCTCGCCACATATGGAATAACAACCCCCTCCCCCATCATGTGTGCGAAGTAGCGCTAGGAAAAGACAACAAAGGCCCCATTCGTTCACACTCAGTCTCTAGCTGTCATGTAATAATGCACCGAAACCACACCTCCCTTTCCAAATCCAGGCCCCACACAACTTTCCATGGTTTACCCCAGACGCTTCACATGCCCTGGTTCATTCCATTGACAGCACATCGACCCCGGTATACCACATCGTTCCAATTCACTCTATTCCTTGCACGCCTTTCACCCTCCTGCATGTTCAGGCCCCGATCACTCAAAATCTTTTTCACTCCATCTCTCCACCTCCAATTTGGTCTCCCACTTCTCGTTCCCTCCACCTCTTACACATATATCTTCTTGGTCAATCTTTCCTCACTCATTCTCTCCATACAACCAAACCATTTCAAAACACCCTCTTCTGCTCTCTCAACCACACACTTTTTATTTCCACACATCTCTCTTACCCTTACATTACTTACTCGATCAAACCACCTCACACCACATATTGTCCTCAAACATCTCATTTCCAGCACATCCACCCTCCTGCGCACCACTCTATCCATAGCCAACGCCTCGCAGCCATGCAACATTGTTGGAACCACTATTCCTTCAAACATACCCATTTTTGCTTTCCGAGATAATGTTCTGGACTTCCGAACATTCTTTAAGGCTCCCAGAATTCTCGCCCCCTCCCCCACTTCCGCTTCCATGGTTCCATATATATATATATATATATATATATATATATATATATATATATATATATATATATATATATATATATATATTCCTATGAGTCCACGGGGAAAATGAAACACGATAAGTCCCCAAGTGCACTTTCGTGTAATAATGTTTACAAAATGGCGTCCTAGCTTCATCTCTTCGATGTATATCAACTGACTGATATTTCTTTCTTGTGTCTCCCCTGATGATGTGATTATTACACGAAAGTGCGCTTGGGAACTTATCATGTTTCATTTTCCCCGTGGACTCATGGGAATATCTTGATCACGCGCAAAATTGTGATCCTTTCCATATATATATATATATATATATATATATATATATATATATATATATATATATATATATATATATATATATATATATATATATTCCTGAGTTGCAAGTGCACTTTCGTGTAATAATTACATCATCAGGGGAGACACAAGAGAGAAATATAACAGTCAATTGATATACAACGAAGAGATGTAGCTAGGACGTCATTTGGTAAACATGCAATTGTCCAAGGCAGACAACGAGCGTATCATAAACTTATTATGCGGACAAGAAGGTGAATCGCTTAAAAATTTCATCAACAATAAAGTTATCCAATTTGTATAGACCTTCACTAATATTCAGGTTAAAATTCTTTGTGTATTCAATAATAGATGATTCAGTGATATTTCTCGTGGTACTGGAGTTAGGGTTAATAAGTGAGATGGCATTACTCCAGTCAATACAATGATCATAGTTTTTAACGTGATTAAACAAGGCATTTGATTCTTGTTCCGTTCTTATACTACATCTATGTTGCTTAAGTCTAACAGAAAGATCCTTACCAGTCTGCCCAACATAAAACTTATCACAATTTCTACATGGCACTTTATAGATGCATTCAGGAGAATCTTCTGGTGAGTTCCTGATTAAGATATTTTTCATAGTATTATTGTTGCTGAAGGCAACATTTACATTAAAGGATTTAAGCAACATGGGAAGTAAAGTAAAATTATCGTTAAAAGGGAGAATTAAAGACTTTTAGTGTCAATGGGAGGCTTGGGCTCAACTCTATAAAATTATTTCTTTGCTAACTTAAGGGATTTATCAATGGAAGACCTAGGATACTTTACTTTAGATCCAACAAAATATATCTTCTCAAACTCCTCATCAATAAACTCTGGACTGCAAATACGTAATGCCCTAAGGAACATAGGTTAAAATGATGATAATTTAACTCTGTCAAGTTGAGATGAGTAATAATGTATATATGAGCATACTTGGGTGGGTTTTCTGTATATGCTAAACTTAAAGTATACAGGTACACATACACACAACATTCAGTATACAGGTACACAGACATAACATTCAGCATACAAGTACACATACACGCACATTCACACAGCATTCAATATAGAGGTACACATACACACAACATTCAGTAAATTGGTACACATACACATAACATTCAGTATACAGGTACACAGACACACAACATTCAGCATACAGGTACACATACACGCACATACACACATCATTCAGTATAGAGGTGTACATACACACAACATTCGGTATACAGGTACACATACACACAACATTCAGTATACAGGTATACATATACACAACATTCGGTTTAGAGGTACACATGCACACAACATTCGGTATACAGGTACACTGAGGCAATACTGAAGGCATTGTAGTTAGTAGCTTCAGGAAGCTCATATGAGGAATTACTCTCAAAACGTTAGGAGCGCGTATGAGCTCATCGTCCTTCCCTCCCTCGCCTGTCGTCACTCTCCCATCCCCCTCCCCCATTTAAAGTGGGAATGCTTAAAACAATGGTAGTTAGTCCTTCAGCAGCCCATGTTATCATATTGATTATTGGTTCCCTGGGTGGGGGGTGGGGGTTACAGGAGATGTCTTGATAAAGGGGTTGAGAAAACATCTTGATGGGGAGGGAGGGTCTTGAAAAAGACCATGGTACGAGGTATTGACTGATGGGTCTTTAGAGAAAATCTTGAGGTTCTGCTCCGTGGTCCTCGTGTGTAAGTCTTGGTGTAGGTCTTTTGGAGGATCAGGGTCTTGTTGTAGGTCCTCCATAGCACAGGAGGATCAGGGTCTTGATATGAGTCTTCAGAAGGAACAGGGTCTTCTTAGTGTGGGTCCTCTGGAGGATCAGGGTCTTGGTGTGGGTCCTTTGGAGGATCAGGGTGTTGGTGTGGGTCTTCTAGAGAATCAAGTTGTTGGTGTGGGTCTTCTGGAGGATCAAGGTGTTGGTATGGGTCTTCTGGAGAATCAGGGTCTTGGTGTGGGTCTTCTGGAAGATCAGGGTCTTGAAGGAGGTAAGGTTTTCAAGGGGGGGGGGTTAAGTGGCTGGTGAAAATTTAGTGTGCTATGGGTGGAGTCCTTCACAGGTGCATCTCTGACCCAGTCAAGGGACTTGTGCCGCGTACTGTTGGGATGAATCTTGCCTCTTTCTGGGGGTCTTGGTGGGGGACTTGGAGAAGGAATACCCTATTTCGAGTTGCACCCAGTGAAGGGATACGGCATTCCATGCTGTATACTGTAGTGTATTCCATGCTGTATACTGTAGTGTATTTCATGCTGTACACTGTAGTGTATTCCATGCTGTATACAGCAGTGTATGTCATCCAGTATAAAGTAATGTAATCCATGCTGTATAATGTATTTCAAGCTACATGCAGTAGTGTGTTCATTCTATGTACAGTATTCTATTTCATGCTTTGTACAATAGTGTACTCCAAGCTGTATACAGTAGTGTACACCATGTTATATACAGCGATGCATTTCATGCTGTATATAGTAATGTCCTCCATGCTGTATATAGTAGTGTTCACCATGCTTTATTCAGTAATGTATTCCAAGTTGTAAACAACAGTGTATTCCACGCTGAATACAATTATGTATTACACACTGTTTATAGTAGTATATTTCATACTGAATACAGAAGTGTAGTCTTTGTTGCATACATTAGTGTATTCAGTCCTCGCTGTGTACAGTTGTGTACCGTATGCTCTGTACAGCAAAGTATTTTATGTTGTACACAGTAGCGTATTTCAGGCTACATACAGTTGTATATTCCATGCTACATTCAGTGGTGTATTTCATGCTGAATGCAGTAGTGAATTCATTGTGTCAATTACTATATTCCATGTCGTATACAGTACTGTATTCCATCTTGTATCCCATGCTGTATATAGCAGTGTGTACCATTATGTTTTCAGTAAAGCATTCCAAGATGTACACAGTAGTGTATTCCATTATGTGTACAGTAATATATTCCATGTTTTATACAGGAGTGTTGCATGTTGTGTACAGTAATGTATTATCTGGTGTACAGTGTATTCCATGAAGTATACAGTAGGGTACTGACTGGTGTACAATGCATGAGACAGTTCTAGCACTTCCATCCCTATACCATACCATGAGAAGGTGTTATATACCATAGAGTACAGTGTCTCGTGCAACCTATCCTAACATCCTCTTGATTTAGAAGCGATTCTCATTTATTTGCCATCATATCTATCGCTATATATACCCTCTTATATGTGAGTAATCTTACCATGACACTCACTAACATCAGTTCATCAGGCTTTTCAATAATGCCATTAATATCAGGTATAGATCTTTGTCTTCCTTCCATGTCATGAAAGTCCATTTTGTCTATAGTTAACAAAACAAAGAGCGAGCTACAACCACCATTATGCCACCAGAAAGTAAAGACCAAACTTCATCCTCCGGAATAAACATGTGTAGCAAGCTACAACCGTCTTTAGGCTACAAGTAGGCATAGACCAGTCTCCGTCCTCCAGAAAAACTAAGTCCGTTCTCTAACAACCCCATTGTTTTAATCCCATTTTCTATGAAACAATGGTGTATTTCAATTCACTTATCAGATGTTCGGAGATATTTAGTCATTGATTTTATTCACCGATATGCTGTGGATTGGAAAATCGGCTTCTTTGGCAGACAGGAAGAAGTGGAAGCACTGCCTGGCATGAGGATCGGCAGAATATCGGGAGTTTTCAATGGAAATGCATTATCATTTGCGGGTTTAAATCAGACCGTCCAGAAATGACGTAAGTACAGACAGGGATGTGAAGGTCGGCCTGGCACGGAATATCAGTCTTACAAAAAACTGACATTTATCAAGAGTTTCATCTGTAAAACTTACAATAAAATGACTTACCATGGCTATGAAAGTCACTACTACAACTACTGCTACTACTAATAATAATAACAATAATAATAATAATAATAATAATAATAATAATAATAATAATAATAATAATAATAATAATTATAATAATAATAATAATAATTATTATTATTATTATTATTATTATTTCAGTGAGATATAATTCTCAAACATTCTCATGATTTCCTTTGGAGGCGAGAGTATACAAGTAAGTAATTATACCTAAAGATATAACCGAATGATAACTTGGACTTCGGAGCGGGTGAAATGTTAAGAGTTGTGTGTTACGGGGAGAGAGATTTACACTCGTGTTGCCCCGCCTCTTTACCTTGTATATCAAAGCTTGCTCGTCTGTTTCGTCTTTATATAAAAACCAGAACTTTTCCCTCTTCTTGGAAGCATGGGTTGATATATCCCAACACTAAGAAGGGTGACCGTTCTAACTCCTTTAACTATCGTCCCACTGCTTTGACATCTACCATTTTCAGTCTTTAAATTCATTCTCAAACCCCATATCCTCAGACATCTTGAATCTCATCCTTCTCTCTGACCACCAGTATGACTTCATTAAGACGAGATCCAATGGTGATATTCTTTCCTATCTTTATAATGTCTGGTCATCATCCCTGAAAGATTTCGGGGAGTCCTATGTAGTTGCCTTTCTGACATGGTCTGGCTTCGGGCTCTCATCTCTAAGCTCCCCTCTTTTAGCTTCCCTCCTTCACTTTGCTCCCTCATATCTAACTTCCTCTCTGGCTGATCTATCTCCGTCGTTGTCGATGGATCCGCCTCTCCCACTTTCTTCATGAACAGCGGTATCCCTCAAGGTTCTGTCCTGTCCCCTACACTTTTACTTCCTTTCATCAACGATATCCTTTCTACCACAAATAACCAAATATACTAATACGCTGTCAACTCAACACTGCATTCCTCCACATCTTCATCTTGCTCCTTCTCTCACTCGATCTGCATCTCGTCTCGACACAACTTTCTTAATAAACTCCGATTTGATCTGGACATCTCTGGGGTAGACGAAATCTGGTTAATTCTAATGCCTGTAAAACAAGCTTCTACCCATCTCTGTCGAAAATTCCTCACAACTTTCCGCTCTCCTTTGATGGGTCTATAACTCCTCTGATCTCAATGAGCATACTTGGTATTAATGAAACATCCACTCTATCTTGGAAACCCTACAATCAGAAATAGCTAAGTCTAACTCTAAGAAACTGGGAATCCCGTTTAGATGTCGAAATTTCTTTTCTTTCGAACAGTTGGTCTGTTTATACAAAGGATTGATTCGTCCTTGTATAGAGTACTGCTCTCACATCTGGGGTGACTCTAGCTCTGCATTCTTACTTGAGAGAGTTGGGTCGAAAGCAGTTCGACATATAAACTCCCCCAGAACTTGACAGGCCTGCCATACACCGCAATGTTGGCTCACTTTCCCTCTTCTATAGGCATTACTGGTTTTGCTCCCGAGAGTTAGCTGCTTGTGTGCTCCCGAAATTCTGTATGATAGCAGATAAAATTCGAGATGGGGAAAACTATCATAAGAAGTGAGGACTTTTTATGAAGATTAAGGTGTGTGTGTGTGTGAGTAGGTAGAGAGGATGAGGAGTTGTTCCAGTTCCAGGTGAAGGTGGGTCTAGAAAGCTGAGTAAATGTGAATAACAGTAAGGTTATTTGGTTTTGCACTGGACAGCTTAGTTGAAGTACAAGTTTGAATGGAGTAAACTTGGTGGAAGTGAAATGTTTTGATACCTGAGAGTTATCATGGCAACGAATGGAACCATGGAAGCTGAAGTGATCATAGGGTGGGTGAGGGGCTAAAGTCCTGGGAGCATGGAGAAATGTGTGAAAAGATAGGTCACTGCCTGGAAAGGTGAAGATGGGCAAATTTTGAAGGTATTATAGTCCCAACGGTGTTATATGGATGCAGGACATTGGCTACATTCAAGAATGTACGGTAGAAGGTGCATGCGTTAGAAATTAAATGTTTCAAGACAATACATGATGTGGGGAGGGTTGATCGATTATGAAATGGTAGGGTAAGAAAAGATGTTTAATAAGAAAAGCATGGTTGTAATAGTTGAGAGTTTGCTGAAATGGTTTGAACAGATGAAGATGAGTGAAGAGAGGTAAACAAAGAAGGTATATACGTACATGTATCAGAAGTGACAAGAAGGGAAAAACCAAACAGGAAACGAAAGGATGGAGTAAAATAAATTTTGAATGCACAGGGCCTGAACATGCCGGAAGGAGTAAGGCTTGCACGGGATAGAGCGAAATGGAGTGATGGGGTATATAGGGTGCGACGTGTTGTCATTGGGCTGAACCAGTGCATATGAAGCATCAGGGGGAACCACGGTCCTGATTGTGGATAAGGGGCTGTGGTTCCGGTGCCTTACTCATGACAACTTCGCCTGTTTCTGCCGCTATCCCGCTAAGTTGTCATCACCTCTTTCGATAAGCAGTTCCTACCACCTCTAACTACCATGTCACAGATCATAACAAATCCAAAGAAATGAAATTAAGAAGGATTTTCTCTCATCTACTGGACAACCTGCACCTGCAAGGCCCTCGAGGTGGCTGCTGTGAACAGTCAGTCGTCCTCACAACACTACAGACCAAACATTGAGGCAAAGATGAGAACGTACTCTGAAATGCGCCTGACTTGTGGGTAATGGTCTAACGGTCAGTTAGCAGCTCATGGCGATCCACGTAATTTAAGGCTGTGAGACACAACACAAACTACTTCCACTCTATAAGGTTGGTATCATGAAAGAACAAAGTCTCGAATTTGCAGTTCGAAACCCGTTACACAAAATGGGAGAAATCTATAATAAAATAATTAACATGTGGTACTTTTTGGGAAGTATCCTTGTGTGATTTGTCTAGAAAACATCACCTTATGGCCCATCTTCACGTTCCTACTAGTATCTAATATACACAAACCGTGGTAAATACAATGAGAAACTAAATTTTTCTGCATTAAAATTAACCTAACCTAACCTAACCTAACCTAACCTAACCAGAAAAAAATTAAATGAAAAACTTGGAGACAATGCAATCAGCGACCACAATCATCATAGTCTGACCATCAATGATGGAGGAGCCCAGTACCTTTCTCCTGTTTGCCCAAGGCCACAGTTTGGTCATCAATGATTTGGATTGTAACAATGAATGGAGAGAACCTTTGCGGAAGTGTTTTAGATACTTCGAAATGAACATGGTAGCGAATAGAACCAGTGAAAATTAGGTGAGCCATAGGCTGGGTGAAGGGTGAAGACCCTGGGTGCATTGAGGAATGTGTGAAAAAGAGGCAAAGATATTTGATGGTATAGAGATGGGTGATTATTGGTGCATATGCACCTGGGCATGAGAAGAAAGATCATGAGAGGCAAGTGTTTTGGGAGCAGCTGAATGAGTCTGTTAGTGGTTTTGATGCACAAGACCGGGTTATAGTAATGGGTGATTTGAATGCAAAGGTGAGTAATGTGGCAGTTGAGGGAATAATTGGTATACATGGGGTGTTCAGTGTTGTAAATAGAAATGGTGAAGAGCTTGTAGATTTATGTGCTGAAAAAGGACTGGTGATTGGGAATACCTGGTTTAAAAAGCGAGATATACATAAGTATACGTATGTAAGTAGAAGAGATGGCCAGAGAGCGTTGCTGGATTACGTGTTAATTGATAGGTGCGCGAAAGAGAGACTTTTGGATGTTAATGTTCTGAGAGGTGCAACTCGAGGCATGTCTGATCATTATCTTGTGGAGGCGAAGGTGAAGATTTGTTGGGGTTTTCAGAAAAGAGGAGAGAATGTTGGGATGAAGAGAGTGGTGAGAGTAAGTGAGCTTGAGAAGGAGACCTGTGTGAGGAAGTACCAGGAGAGACTGAGTACAGAATGGAAAAACGTGAGAACAAAGGAGGTTAGGGGAGTGGGGGAGGAATGGGATGCATTTAGGGAAGCAGTGATGGCTTGCGCAAAAGATGCTTGTGGCATGAGAAGCGTGGGAGGTGGGTTGATTAGAAAGGGTAGTGAGTGGTGGGATGAAGAAGTAAGATTATTAGTGAAAGAGAAGAGAGAGGTATTTGGACGATTTTTGCAGGGAAATAATGCAAATGTGAGGGAGATGTATAAAAGAAAGAGGCAGGAGGTCAAGAGAAAGGTGCAAGAGGTGAAAAAGAGGGCAAATGAGAGTTGGGGTGAGAGAGTATCATTAAATTTTAGGGAGAATAAAAAGATGTTTTGGAAGGAGGCAAATAAAGTGCGTAAGACAAGGGAGCAAATGGGAACTTCAGTGAAGGGGGCTAATGGGGAGGTGATAACAAGTAGTGGTGATGTGAGAAGGAGATGGAGTGAGTATTCTGATGGTTTGTTGAATGTGTTTGATGATAGAGTGGCAGATATAGGGTGTTTTGGTCGAGGTGGTGTGCAAAGTGAGAGGGTTAGGGAAAATGATTTGGTAAACAGAGAAGAGGTGGTAAAAGCTTTGCGGAAGATGAAAGCCGGCAAGGTAGCAGGTTTGGATGGTATTGCAGTGGAATTTATTAAAAAAAGGGGGTGACTGTATTGTTGACTGGTTGGTAAGATTATTTAATGTATGTATGATTCATGGTGAGGTGCCTGAGGATTGGCGGAATGCTTTCATAGTGCTATTGTACAAAGGCAAAGGGGACAAAGGTGAGTGCTCAAATTACAGAGGTATAAGTTTGTTAAGTATTCCTGGGAAATTATATGGGAGGGTATTGATTGAGAGGGTGAAGGCATGTACAGAGCATCAGAATGGGGAAGAGCAGTGTGGTTTCAGAAGTGGTAGAGGATGTGTGGATCAGGTGTTTGCTTTGAAGAATGTATGTGAGAAATACTTAGAAAAGCAAATGGATTTGTATGTAGCATTTATGGATCTGGAGAAGGCATATGATAGAATTGATAGAGATGCTCTGTGGAAGGTATTAAGAATATATGGTGTGGGAGGCAAGTTGTTAGAAGCAGTGAAAAGTTTTTATCGAGGATGTAAGGCATGTGTACGTGTAGGAAGAGAGGAAAGTGATTGGTTCTCAGTGGATGTAGGTTTGCGGCAGGGTTGTGTGATGTCTCCATGATTGTTTAATTTGTTTATGGATGGGGTTGTTAGGGAGATGAATGCAAGAGTTTTGGAAAGAAGGGCAAGTATGCAGTCTGTTGTGGATGAGAGAGCTTGGGAAGTGAGTCAGTTGTTCTTCGCTGATGATACAGCGCTGGTGGCTGATTCATGTGAGAAACTGCAGAAGCTGGTGACTGAGTTTGGTAAAGTGTGTGAAAGAAGAAAGTTGAGAGTAAATGTGAATACGAGCAAGGTAATTATTAGGTACAGTAGGGTTGAGGGTCAAGTCAATTGGGAGGTAAGTTTCAATGGAGAAAAATTGGAGGAAGTAAAGCATTTTAGATATCTGGGAGTGGATTTGGCAGCGGATGGAACCATGGAAGCGGAAGTGAATCATAGGGTGGGGGAGGGGGCGAAAGTTCTGGGAGCCTTGAAGAATGTTCGGAAGTCGAGAACATTATCTCGGAAAGCAAAAATGGGTATGTTTGAAGGAATAGTGGTTCCAACAATGTTATATTGTTGCGAGGCGTGGGCTATGGATAGAGTTGTGCGCAGGAGGGTGGAATGTGCTGGAAATGAGATGTTTGAGGACAATATGTGGTGTAAGGTGGTTTGATCGAGTAAGTAATGTAAGGGTAAGAGAGATGTGTGGAAATAAAAAGAGTGTGGTTGAGAGAGTAAAAGAGGGTGTTTTGAAATGGTTTGGTCATATGGAGAGAATGAGTGAGGAAAGACTGACCAAGAGGATATATGTGTCAGAGGTGGAGGGAACGAGGAGAAGTGGGAGACCAAATTGGAGGTGGAAAGATGGAGTGAAAAAGATTTTGAGTGATCAGGGCCTGAACATGCAGGAGAGTGAAAGGCGTGCAAGGAATAGAGTGAATTGGAACGATGTGGTATACCGGGGTCGACGTGCTGTCAATGGATTGAACGAGGGCATGTGAAGCGTCTGGGGTAAACCATGGAAAGTTGTGTGGGGCCTGGATGTGGAAAGGGAGGTGTGGTTTCGGTGTATTATTGCATGACAGCTAGAGACTGAGTGTGAACGAATGGGGCCTTTGTTGTCTTTTCCTAGCGTTACCTCGCACACATGAGGGGGGAGGGTGTTTTTATTCCATGTGTGGCGAGGTGGCGATGGGAATAAATAAAGGCAGACAGTATGAATTATGTACATGTGCATATATGTATATGTCTGTGTGTGTATATATGTGTATACATTGAGATGTATAGGTATGTATATTTGCAAGTGTGGACGTGTATGTATATACATGTGTATGTGGGTGGGTTGGGCCATTCTTTCGTCTGTTTCCTTGCGCTACCTCGCTAACGCGGAAGACAGCGACAAAGCAAAATAAATAAATAAATATAGTAATCCCGACGTGGTTGCATGATTGTGAGGCGTGAGTTCTAGTTGACAAAGTACAGGAAACGATGAAAGTGTCAGAAATGAAATGTTTGAGGACAATATTTGGTGTGAGGATGGTTGATCGAATAAGGAATCATAGGGTAAGAGAAAGGTGCGGCAATGGTTGGGACATATGAAGAGGATGACTGCGAAGATAACGTAAAGGACATACATGTCGGAAGTGGAAGGAAAAAAGGAAAAGGGGAAGTTGTAATTTGTAAGACTAAATCTCTTTTAACTGTAGGGTGAACCTCACTACTCTAAGATAATGGTGACGCTGTAAATATAAAGGGAAATCATTTGAATATTCGATAAAGCCTTCAACTAAAACAAGCACTGTACTTAAAAGTCCTTATCTGTTATGTGCATCCGATCAACTACAAGAAATCTCCCAGTCACGAGGTAGCTTCCAAATTATATGATGAAGTTCTCAGAAGTAAGGAGGAGTTCTATGCACCTGTAAGGCTGTAAATTACTGCATGTAGTCTGAGCAACAACTTTAAATTCAAGCCTAAAGCTGTAATTTTTGTTGTGTTGAGAGATTACCCAGCTGTCAGCTGAAGCTTTCTGACATACGAAGACCTTACCTGTAAAATAAAGCCAGCATCTTACACCCTAACCGGAAGCTGAAGACTCTAATTACGACATTCTGAGGCCCCTAACAAAAATCTGAAGCCTCTAGCTGCATGTTGAAGACCTACGTTATAATCTTAAGCCCCTAGCTGCATGCTGAAGACCTACGCTATAATCTCAAGCCCCTAGCTGCATGCTGAAGACCTAAGCAATAATCTGAAGCCTCTAGCTGCATGCTGAAGACCTAAGCTATAATCTCAAGCCCCTAGCTGCATGCTGAAGACCTAAGTTATAATCTGAAGCCCTTAGCTGCATGCTGAAGACCTACGTTATAATCTCAAGCCCCTAGCTGCATGCTGAAGACCTACGCTATAATCTCAAGCCCCTAGCTGCACGCTATAATCTCAAGCCCCTAGCTGTATGCTGAAGACCTAAGCAATAATCTGAAGCCTCTAGCTGCATGCTGAAGACCTAAGCTACAATCTCAAGCCCCTAGCTGCATGCTGAAGACCTAAGCTATAATCTCAAGCCCCTAGCTGCATGCTGAAGACCTACGCTATAATCTCAAGCCCCTAGCTGCATGCTGAAGACCTAAGCTATAATCTGAAGCCCCTAGCTGCATGCTGAAGAAATAACCTGAAATCTGAAGCCCTTCGCTTTCAAGTGAAGTCTACTTTACCAGGTGTTAGTGGAAGACCTTAACACAAGGCTTACCTAGTGATGTAGCCGTCCCCGTCCGTGTCACAGGCGTTGAAGAGCGCCTTCATCTGCTCTATCTCCTCCGACCAACTCGACTCAGGAGAAGAGGTTCTTTGGTCCGCGCTGCCCGTCTCCAGCTGCTGCTGCTGCGGCTGTGATTGGTGGTGTTCCCAGTAGCCCAAGGCACAGCTGACGGGGGACAGCTGTTGTTGCTGCTGCTCCCACAAGCTTCTTTCTGATGGTGACGGGCAGCCTGAGGAAGTCATTGCTCGCGGGCGAACGACACGGACGGGATCCTTCGCCGGGGGGCTCACGAATCGCTGGTGCTGGACGGACGTCTTGCGTTTCTCAGGCAGGGGAGGCGGCGGTGACTCAATCCAGCCGCCTGTTGTCATGATTCGAGGCCCTAGGACTCGCACATCTCTCCCTGGCGATACGCTACCCGAAACGACATCGGAGAGCAAATAGTCTGAGGACGAGGGGCAGCCGGAGGTGGATTCGGGCCCGTGGCAGGAGGAGGCCGGGGAGAGCGACCTACCACAGCCTTGGTCACAAGGGCAGCTACACGAACCCTGGCTCTCCCCACTGCCAGACCCGGACATATCTCACCGCTCATTTGCCCTAGCGCCCACCTACAATGTGACTCAACTCGACCCACTACATTATTCATTTGCTTCACTGCCGAAGTTCGACACTGTTCACCATTGTAAGCGTCCTGACAGCACTTCACACACCACTTTTACTGTGAACCCTGAAAAAAAGAGCAAAATTAAGTGTTTCCTTACAATAGCTACATATTTGTGGGGTTGCATATGATCTGAATATATTCTGACCAATTAGTATTACCTTGTGGAATGCAGAAAGATTAACAGGGAACAACCGATCGAATCAAGTGAATAAAAAACTTTATCCTTGTATGTACATAACACATAAGGTAAATATATGTATATAACACATAAGTTTATTATATAATGTATGTACACAACAAATAAGGTTATATGTACATAACACATAAGGTTATAATATAATGCATGCACAAAACACATAAGGTTAAAACATAAAACATACAAGAAGAATATGATATTATCATCGAAAACCATAACAAAATGCAGCTGGTGTTAACTCATTGAAATTTTATAATTCATTCAAAAAAAAACTTATTGACAGCAGAAAATTTCAGGAAGGTTAGATACCACAGTACGGTAAGGGAGAATAACATTCACAGTACGATGAGGGAGAATACCGTTCACAGTAGAGTAAGGGAAAATATCATCCACAGTACGGTGAGGGAGGATACCATCCACAGTACGGTAAGGAAGGATACCATCCACAGTACGGTAAGGGAGGATACCATCCACAGTACGGTAAGGAAGGATACCATCCACAGTACGGTGAGGGAGGATACCATCCACAGTACGGTAAGGAAGGATACCATCCACAGTACGGTAAGGGAGGATACCATCCACAGTACGGTAAGGAAGGATTTCTATCCACAGTGCGGTAAGGAAGGATTTCTATCCACAGTGCGGTAAGGGAGGGTACCATCCACAGTACGGTAAGGGAGGATACCATCCACAGTACGGTAAGGAAGGATACCATCCACAGTACGGTAAGGAAGGATACCATCCACAGTACGGTAAGGAAGGATACCATCCACAGTACAGTAAGGGAGAATGCCATCCACAGTACGGTGAGGGAGGATACCATCCACAGTACGGTAAGGAAGGATACCATCCACAGTACGGTAAGGAAGGATACCATCCACAGTACAGTAAGGGAGGATACCATCCACAGTACGGTAAGGAAGGATACCATCCACAGTACAGTAAGGGAGGATACCATCCTCAGTACGGTAAGGGAGAATGCCATCCACATTACGGTAAGGAAGGATACCATCCACAGTACAGTAAGGGAGAATGCCATCCACAGTACGGTGAGGGAGGATACCATCCACAGTACGGTAAGGGAGAATACCATCCACATTACGGTAAGGAAGGATACCATCCACAGTACAGTAAGGGAGAATGCCATCCACAGTACGGTGAGGGAGGATACCATCCACAGTACGGTAAGGGAGAATACCATCCACAGTACGGTAAGGGAGAATACCATCCACAGTACGGTAAGGAAGGATACCATCCACAGTACAGTAAGGGAGGATACCATCCATAGTACAGTAAGGGAGAATACCATCCACAGTACGGTAAGGAAGGATTTCTATCCACAGTGCGGTAAGGGAGGGTACCATCCACAGTACGGTAAGGGAGGATACCATCCACAGTACGGTAAGGAAGGATACCATCCACAGTACAGTAAGGGAGGATACCATCCACAGTACAGTAAGGGAGAATACCATCCACAGTACGGTAAGGAAGGATACCATCCACAGTACGGTAAGGAAGGATTTCTATCCACAGTGCGGTAAGGGAGAATACCATCCACAGTACGGTAAGGAAGGATTTCTATCCACAGTACGGTAAGGGAGGATACCAACCACAGTACGGTAAGGAAGGATACCATCCACAGTACAGTAAGGGAGGATACCATCCATAGTACAGTAAGGGAGAATGCCATCCACAGTACGGTGAGGGAGGATACCATCCACAGTACGATGAGGGAGGATACCATCCACAGTACAGTAAGGGAGAATACCATCCACAGTACGGTAAGGGAGGATACCAACCACAGTACGGTAAGGAAGGATACCATCCACAGTACGGTAAGGGAGGATGCCATCCACAGTACGGTAAGGGAGGATACCATCCACAGTACGGTAAGGAAGGATACCATCCACAGTACGGTAAGGGAGGATACCATCCACAGTACGGTAAGGAAGGATTTCTATCCACAGTACGGTAAGGGAGGATACCATCCACAGTACGGTAAGGAAGGATACCATCCACAGTACGGTAAGGAAGGATACCATCCACAGTACGGTAAGGAAGGATACCATCCACAGTACGGTAAGGGAGGATACCATCCACAGTACGGTAAGGAAGGATTTCTATCCACAGTGCGGTAAGGGAGGGTACCATCCACAGTACGGTAAGGAAGGATACCATCCACAGTACGGTAAGGGAGGATACCATCCACAGTACGGTAAGGAAGGATTTCTATCCACATTGCGGTAAGGGAGGGTACCATCCACAGTACAGTAAGGAAGGATACCATCCACAGTACGGTAAGGGAGGATACCATCCACAGTACGGTAAGGGAGGATACCATCCACAGTACGGTAAGGGAGGATACCATCCACAGTACGGTAAGGAAGGATACCATCCACAGTACGGTAAGGAAGGATACCATCCACAGTACGGTAAGGAAGGATTCTATCCACAGTGCGGTAAGGGAGAATACCATCCACAGTACGGTAAGGGAGGATACCATCCACAGTACGGTAAGGGAGGATACCATCCACAGTACGGTAAGGAAGGATACCATCCACAGTACGGTAAGGAGGATACCATCCACAGTACGGTAAGGGAGGATACCATCCACAGTACGGTAAGGAAGGATACCATCCACAGTACGGTAAGGGAGGATACCATCCACAGTACGGTAAGGAAGGATACCATCCACAGTACGGTAAGGAAGGATACCATCCACAGTACGGTGGGGGAGGATACCATCCATAGCACGGGAAGGGAGAATACCATCCACAGTACGGTAAGGGAGGATACCATCCACAGTACGGTAAGGAAGAATACCATCCACATTACGGTAAGGGAGGATACCATCCAAAGTACGGTAAGGAAGGATACCATCCACATTACGGTAAGGGAGGATACCATCCACAGTATGGTAAGGGAGAATACCATCCACAGTACGGTAAGGGAGGATACCATCCACAGTACGGTAAGGAAGAATACCATCCACATTACGGTAAGGGAGAATACCATCCAAAGTACGGTAAGGAAGGATACCATCCACAGTACGGTAAGGGAGGATACCATCCGCAGTACGGTGAGGGAGAATACCATCACAGTACGGTAAGGGAGGATACCATCCACAGTACGGTAAGGGAGAATACCATCCACAGTACGGTAAGGGAGAATACCATCCACAGTACGGTAAGGAAGGATACCATCCACAGTACAGTATGGGAGAATACCATCCACAGTACGGTAAGGAAGGATACCATCCACAGTACGGTAAGGGAGGATACCATCCACAGTACGGTAAGGAAGGATACCATCCACAGTACGATGAGGGAGGATACCATCCACAGTGCGGTGAGGGAGGATACCATCCATAGAACGGTGAGGGGGATCCTGTCCTATTCCCATTCCCATTCCCTTAGTCCAATCTTCAGTAACGTACTCTTGGAATACTTCGAGACTGAGATTCGAACTTCTATGAGAAAACATTATATAATTAGGTTTATATAGTTGATGATGTGTGCTTGTTATACCCATCTTCCCAAGATTGTGGTGTTTTCTTTAATGAATTAAATAACATTTACCCCACCATCACATTCAAGACAGAATGGGAAAAACAGATACTGATGACAAGGGAATCAGATCACTCATTCTTTAAGATGCACAGGAAGCCTCCTGTAAAAATGCTTGTAGTTTTGTATATTTTCAACAGCATTACGAATATGTAATGACATAAGTCTGGTAGACGAATGAAGTCATATAAGACGTGTCTTTAGGCAGTTATGTTATCCTAAGTGGTTTGTGGATAAGGCTTACTGGAAAGCCAGGAAGACATCTTAGGCATTTCGTAAGAAAAATGTGGAAAATGATAGGTATAAACGTTTGATGTTGCCGTATTCTCCTAACTTAGCTAGTGTAGGACAAATACTAAAAAACAGTATCTTAATGTTTCCTTCCAATACAATAACACTATCAGTAAGACCGTAATTAAAAGTGCGCCAAATTATTAAAAAAATTGTAGTGTTTACGCCGTCAAATGTAAGGCATGTAAAGATGTATACATTGGCCAGACCGGTTAAACTGACTGAGAGATGCTATTGGCACAGTCATGCAGTACGTAAAGGTGACTATAAGAAAGCAATCGCTAAACACTGTCATGAAAAGGATAACCCTGCAGATTTTAACAACCCAGTCACATTGCACACCTCACATGATTATACTACCCATAATGTCACTGAATCTGTCTTATTGCTAACCCTAAGAACTTAAATTTGTCCCCAGGCAATTTTAAAGCACATCCTATAATCAACCAAATCATTATGAAAGATTTAACAAGACGCGATAATACAAGAAAAGTAGCTGAACACGCATCTCTCTACCAAGGCCAACCACCTCTAGAAAACCTCCTTAACCAAAAGGTACCCCCGCCCCCTCCCCACTTTCCCTTTAACGGTGGAGCCAATGTATCCCTTGGCATGACGGTAACAGAATGTTTCCGCGAAATATGTCGTGCACTGTGTATTGAAAAAACACGTTAAACAAAATTATCGAACTGTGATTTCACATTCATGAATATCAAGTACAAGCGTGATGATGATCATATCAACCATGTGTATATATATATATATATATATATATATATATATATATATATATATATATATATATATATATATATATATACTATCCCTGGGGATAGGGGAGAAAGAATACTTCCCACGTATTCCCTGCGTGTCGTAGAAGGCGACTAAAAGGGGAGGGAGCGGGTGGCTGGAAATCCTCCCCTCTCTTTTTTTTTCAATTTTCCAAAAGAAGGAACAGATAAGGGGGCCAGGTGAGGATATTCCCTCAAAGGCCCAGTCCTCTGTTCTTAACGCTACCTCGCTAATGCGGGAAATGGCGAATAGTACGAAAGAAAAAAGAAATATATATATATATATATATATATATATATATATATATATATATATATATATATATATATATATATATATATATTTCATACTATTTGCCATTTCCCGCATTAGCGAGGTGGCGCTAACAACAGAGGACTGGGCCTTTGAGGGAATATCCTCACCTGGCCGCCTTCTCTGTCCCTTCTTTTGGAAAATTAAAAAACCAAGAAGGGAGGATTTCCAGCCCCCCGCTCCCTTCCCTTTTAGTCGCCTTCTACGACACGCAGGGAATACGTGGGAAGTATTCTTTCTCCCCTATCTCCGTGGCACAATATATATATATATATATATTTTTCTTTTATTATTATTATTATTATTTTGCTTTGTCGCTGTCTCCCGCGTTAGCGAGGTAGCGCAAGGAAACAGACGAAAGAATGGCCCAACCCACCCACATACACATGTATATACATACACGTCCACACACGCAAATAAACATACATATATTTTAACTTTCTAAAAATGGGAAACAGAAGGAGTCACGCGGGGAGTGCTCATCCTCCTCGTAGACTCAGATTGGGGTGTCTAAATGTGTGTGGATGTAACCAAGATGTGAAAAAAGGAGAGATAGGTAGTATGTTTGAGGAAAGGAACCTGGATGTTTCGGCTCTGAGTGAAACGAAGCTCAAGGGTAAAGGTGAAGAGTGGTTTGGGAATGTCTTGGGAGTAAAGTCAGGGGTTAGTGAGAGGACAAGAGCAAGGGAAGGAGTAGCAGTACTCCTGAAACAGGAGTTGTGGGAGTATGTGATAGAATGTAAGAAAGTAAATTCTAGATTAATAGGGGTAAAACTGAAAGTTGATGGAGAGAGATAGGTGATTATTGGTGCATATGCACCTGGGCATGAGAAGAAAGATCATGAGAGGCAAGTGTTTTGGGAGCAGCTGAATGAGTCTGTTAGTGGTTTTGATGCAGAAGACCGGGTCATAGTGATGGGTGATTTGAATGCAAAGGTGAGTAATGTGGCAGTTGAGGGAATAATTGGTATACATGGGGTGTTCAGTGTTGTAAATGGAAATGGTGAAGAGCTTGTAGATTTATGTGCTGAAAAAGGACTGGTGATTGGGAATACCTGGTTTAAAAAGCGAGATATACATAAGTATACGTATGTTAGTAGGAGAGATGGCCAGAGAGCGTTATTGGATTACGTGTTAATTGACAGGCGCGCGAAAGAGAGACTTTTGGATGTTAATGTACTGAGAGGTGTAACTGGAGGGATGTCTGATCATTATCTTGTGGAGGCTAAGGTGAAGATTTGTATGGGTTTTCAGAAAAGAAGAGTGAATGTTGGGGTGAAGAGGGTGGTGAGAGTAAGTGAGCTTGGGAAGGAGACTTGTGTGAGGAAGTACCAGGAGAGACTGAGTACAGAATGGAAAAACATGAGAACAATGGAAGTAAGGGGAGTGGGGGAGGAATGGGATGTATTTAGGGAATCAGTGATGGATTGCGCAAAAGATGCTTGTGGCATGAGAAGCGTGGGAGGTGGGTTGATTAGAAAGGGTAGTGAGTAGTGGGATGAAGCAGTAAGATTATTAGTGAAAGAGAAGAGAGAGGCATTTGGACGATTTTTGCAGGGAAAAAATGCAACTGAGTGGGAGATGTGTAAAAGAAAGAGACAGGAGGTCAAGAGAAAGGTGCAAGAGGTGAAAAAGAGTGCAAATGAGAGTTGGGGTGAGAGAGTATCATTAAATTTTAGGGAGAATAAAAAAGATGTTCTGGAAGGAGGTAAATAAAGTGCGTAAGACAAGGGAGCAAATGGGAACTTCAGTGAAGGGCGCTAATGGGGAGGTGATAACAAGTAGTGGTGATGTGAGAAGGAGATGGAGGGAGTATTTTGAAGGTTTGTTGAATGTGTTTGATGATAGAGTGGCAGATATAGGGTGTTTTGGTCGAGGTGGTGTGCAAAGTGAGAGGGTTAGGGAAAATGATTTGGTAAACAGAGAAGAGGTAGTAAAAGCTTTGCGAAAGATGAAAGCCGGCAAGGCAGCAGGTTTGGATGGTATTGCAGTGGAATCTATTAAAAAAGGGGGTGACTGGATTGTTGACTGGTTGGTAAGGTTATTTAATATATGTATGACTCATGGTGAGGTGCCTGAGGATTGGCGGAATGCGTGCATAGTGCCAGTATACAATGGCAAAGGGGATAAGAGTGAGTGCTCAGATTACAGAGGTATAAGTTTGTTGAATATTCCAGGGAAATTGTATGGGAGGTTATTGATTGAGAGGGTGAAGGCATGTACAGAGCATCAGATTCGGGAAGAGCAGTGTGGTTTCAGAAGTGGTAGAGGATGTGTGGATCAGGTGTTTGCTTTGAAGAATGTATGTGAGAAATACTTAGAAAAGCAAATGGATTTGTATGTTGCATTTATGGATCTGGAGAAGGCATATGATAGAGTTGATAGAGATGCTCTGTGGAAGGTATTAAGAATATATGGTGTGAGAGGCAAGTTGTTAAAAGCAGTGAAAAGTTTGTATCGAGGATGTAAGGCATGTGTGCGTGTAGGAAGGGAGGAAAGTGATTGGTTCTCAGTGAATGTAGGTTTGCGGCAGGGGTGTGTGATGTCTCCATGCTTGTTTAATTTGTTTATGGATGGGGTTGTTAGGGAGGTGAATGCAAGAGTTTTGGAAAGAGGGGCAAGTATGAAGTCTGTTGTGGATGAGA